>NW_015162500.1:449313-493090 GCF_001447785.1 Gekko japonicus
AAAATGCAAGTCTGTGATCAGGCAGGCAAAAAGGGAATATGAGGAGCATATAGCAAAAAACATAAAGACCAACAATAAAACTTTCTTCATATACATTAGAAGCAGGGAACCAGCCAGGGAGGCAGTGGGGCCCTTGGATGACCAAGGGGCAAAAGGAGTACTGAAGGATGATAGGGAAATGGCTGAGAAGCTGAATACATTTTTTGCCTCTGTCTTCACTGTGGAAGATGAGAAGTGCTTGCCCACTCCAGAACCGCTGATTTCGGGAAGGGTGTTGAAAGACCTGAGTCAGATCTAGGTGACGAGAGAGGAGGTCCTACAACTGATAGACAACTTAAAAACTAATAAATCACCGGGCCCGGATGGCATACATCTGAGAGTTCTGAAAGAACTCAGATGTGAACTTGTGGATCTCCTGACAAAAATATGTAATCTTTCCTTAAAATCTGCCTCCATTCCTGAGGACTGGAAGGTAGCTAATGTCACTCCCATCTTTAAAAAGGGTTCCAGAGGAGATCCGGGAAATTACAGGCCAGTCAGTCTGATGTCGATACCGGGTAAGTTGGTGGAAACTGTTATTAAGGAAAGAATTAGTAGGCACACTGATGAACAAAACCTATTGAGGCAGACTCAGCATGGGTTCTGTAAGGGAAGATCTTGTCTCACTAACCTGTTAGTGTTCTTTGAGGGGGTGAACAAACATGTGGACAAGGGGGACCCAATAGAAGTTGTTTACCTTGACTTCCAGAAAGCTTTTGATAAAGTTCCTCATCAAAGGCTCCTAAGTAAGCTCAATAGTCACGGGATAAAATGACAGGTCCTTTTGTGGATCAAAAACTGGAGTACCTACTAAGCAAACAGTTTTTTTTCTGAGACTCTGGAGAGCTGCTGCCAGTCAGAGCAGGCAATGCTGACCTTGGTAGAGCAATGATCTGACTTGGTGCAAGGCAGTTGCTTTTTGAAGGCCCTTGGCTTGGCAGAAGAGTCCCCATCATCTCCACTTAAAAAAGGATCAGGTAGTGGGTGATATGAAAGACCTCGACATAAGACTCTGGAGAGCCATTGCCTGTCTGAGTAGAAAGTGCTGACTTTGGTGGACCAAGGGGGTCTGATGGACTGAAGGTCTGATTCAGTATATGGCAGCTTCATGCATTCATTTTGAGTTTCCAGTTTAACAGCACTCCATTTGAGCAACCAGAACTTGGTTGTACATCTGTGAGCTTGGGGTGGGGAGGAGAGCCGTTATTTTACCAGTTTTATTGTACCAGGCATTTTATTTACCAGTTGCTTGTGGGATGAAATGCAAGCTGCTGAGACTGCCAAGCAGATGCGATTGTAGCTGCCCCAGGACCGTAAAGCTGTCTGCCAGATGGAAGAAGATTGGGCAGGAGGATCAGTCTGCCGCCAGGGGGCACTCTCCTTTTGTATGTCACTTTACACTCACACTGTAGCATCACGCTTCCATTAAAGGATTTCCTTAACGCTCTCTCTGGAACAAAATGCAAGCCAGCTCTGCTGCACACGAGGTTTGTGGGCAGGCCAGAGAAAGGCCTGGGAATTGAGGGAAGGGGCCTCAGCTCAGTAGTGGAACTTGCATGCCAGAAAGTCCCAGGTTCAATCCACAGCATCTCCAGGTGAACATGTGTCCAAAGAGGCCTTTCTCTGCCTTTGCCTGGACAGCTGCTGCACATCAGGCAGACAATACTGGATTTGATAGATCAGAATTGTCTGTGGTAGATAGTAGTGACTACACTTCTGCTGTAAATGTGCTTCGCTGAAATGCTGGCCATCTGTGAACCCCTTTTGTATGTACAATCATGAACACATGAAGCTGCCTTATACTGAATCGGACCATTCATTCATCAAAGTCAGTATTGTGTGTGCAGGCTGGCAGTGGCTCTCCAAGCTCTCGGGCTGAGGTTTTCCACATCATCTCTTATCCAATCCTTAACTGGAGATGCCGGGGATTGAACTTGGGACCTTCTGCATGCTGAGCAGGTGCCCTGCCACTGAGCCACAGCCCCTCCTTACTACCGTTTCACCACTAGTAGTAACCTACGTTGTGCTTCTTGGAACAAATGCCTCTTGTCATTCAGGCCCCTTCTCTGATTTGCTGCTGATGTTAAACTGTACTCATGGAAAAGCTCAGCAGGTCTTCCTGTTCTTCAGGATGCATCAACGGCTGCATATGACCACTGCAGGGCCTGGATATTTATTTATTTGTCTCTTTGTTCAGCATCTTCTCTTCCTTAGATTCAATGGGATTCCAGTTGTATGTCTAGTGAGTGTCAGACTATGATCTGGAAGAACGAGTGTCAGATCCTCACTCTACCAAAGAGGTTTGCAGGGGGACCTTGGGTCTATCACACATTCTCAGCCTAACCTACCTCACAGGGTAGTGGTTGTGAGGGTAAAATTGAAGTAAGGCAAATGACACAATAAGCATTTTGGGTCCCCACTGGGGAGAAAAGCAGGTCGTAAATACATTAATAAATGAATACGGTAGAGAAGTAACTCAAACACAGCCAAGAGCTTGATTCAGAAACACAGGACTTATTTCAGTGAACTTCAGTTATAATAATACCAGCTACATCCCCTCCCAGTTAAATTTTGTTAATTTTTACTCTCCGCTTAGTCCCATAAAGCTTATTCCACCCGACCAAAGTATCCTATAGTACAGGGGTGTCAAACATACGGCCCACAAGCTGGATCTGGCCCCCACAGGACTCGTATCTGGCCCGCGAGCAACTGGCTCTCATCTGCTTTTTCCTTCTTTCCAGCTTCCTTCTGCCTCACACCTTGCTTTGCGAGGCTGTCTAAATCACACAGATTGAAGCCTAAATCGCACACAATGGAGCCTCTCTTCCCTCCATTGGCTGAGGTTCCTCCCCCCTCCTCCTCCCTTGGGGGGGGGAGGGAAAGAGTGAGAGCTTCCTTTGCCCAGTTTCCTCATTTGCTCTGGATAAATACAAAGCACCTTTAAGACCAACAAAGTTTTATTTAAGGTATGAGCTTTTTGCCTTGCTACAGAGAGAGAGTGTGTGTGTGTTTTGTTGGGCTTGTTATGCCAGGGCTCTCCTGGGTGCAACTGGGTTCCCCTCCCCTTTTTCAGTGTATTCATGCTCTCATGATCCATTCTTTCTCAGTAGGAAAGCAATGTGAACTATTTAGATGAGGAATAACAACAAGCCAGTGAGGTGGATTAGGCTGAGAGTGTGTGTCCAGTCCAAGTTCACACAGCCCGTTTCCTTTGTAGGCTGGAGATTTTGAACTTAGACTTCCCAGATAGCAGGCTGATACTGACCACTATACATTACTCTCTATTCTTGCACTGCGTAATAGGAGTTGCAGTTGTTTCTCTGGGGAAGACCATAGTTTCATAGACAAACACATAGCCCTCAGTCTGTGTCATGGTGCCTTCACATGTTCTAAACCAGCACACGAAACAACTTATGTACAAAACCTCGCAATGCCCAGCCATTTCATGTTTTCCCTTGGGTCTTAGGCTCAGAGCATTGACCATGAGATTTCATTAATGAATGTCAATAAATCAAAAGTAGGCTTGCAACTTACAGATACAAACCTGAACAGCATACTCAAGATTGCTAAAGCACATTGTCTCCAGATTTTGATGCAATAATTCAGAGCAAGTGGTGTCAAGAATACTAATGTTTTAAGCATGTTTTAATTTAAGTGTAAAAAATCTTTAACTGTGTCCGTGTCCTTTATAAAGTCTATATCTCCACTACCTGGCATTACACTTTGTGACACACATGGCCTAGCCCGACAAGGTCTCATTTATGTCAGATCCAGCCCTCATAACAAATGAGTTCGACACCCCTGCTATAGTAAGTGTTGATTCTTGGCACCATACATTTTTTTAGGCTGCCTGTCTGTTTCTAAGTCCAGCTCAACACTGTAGGCACTGAACTTCAAAACTCTTTTATGTCCTGGTTCAGTTTACTTGGAGCGCCTTCCCCCATGTGTGCTCTACACCCACAATGAGATCTAGCAGTGACAACTTATTGCAAGTATCTACTCTTGTGAAAGGGTAAGTCTCAGCAGAGAAACTTGGTGTCAGATTGTAAAACCATCTCCCACAAGACATCCACCAGATCTGGGGATTTGATCCATTTAATTTTTTATTTTTTTAAAAAAAATTCAGGTTAGCTTTTGACTGCTGGATATGCCTGCTAGGGCTGCAGGTAAGGGGTTGGATCCAGCCAACTTCTCTGCTGGTGAAAAATGAATAGGAGGTCCACTTTGACTACCCCAGAAGGCCATGCTGGGGATCGTGGGACCTGCATAGGCAAAGGTCATGTGGACTGGAAACCAGGAAGGGGGGCAGCTGGGCGGGATGGAGTGTTGGCTGGATCCAGCCCACAGTATGCCACTGAAATGTATGTTCAGTTTAGTTATTCTGTTAGTATGGTGTTCCCTGCCTTGGCAATATTTTACCAAAGATGAGTTTAAATGTTTCCAAATAAAATAATATGAGGGGGTGGGGAATAGGTTAATAATCCATAAAAGTGAGACCAGTGCTATCGAATTGATCAGTACTCTTCTGTCAGCACAGCATTTGTTCTTGGACAATATTAGCACCTTCTAGGCTTGAATATCCGGTTATCATCATAATTGCTCAAGATGTCAGTGAGTTGGACAGAATTAGCATGGTACAGCACTCAGCCTGGCTCTGACCTGGATAGCTCAGGCAAGCCCGATCTTGGAAGCTAAGCCAAATACCCTGGCAAGTATTTGGACGGGAGACCTCCAAAGAATACCAGGGCTGGCAGAGGCAGGCTATCCGGCCACTTCTCTGAACGTCCTCCATACCCCAATAGGAGTCACCAGAGGTCACCATGACTTCCAGGCACAGGCACACACATGCACACACGCACACAGTAGTCAACCTGGAGCCACCCAGTTTCAAATTTCCACTAATTATTATTATTATTATTGTATGTCATTTTGTGTAGAATAGCCAGGAGATCCCAAGTTTGTCTGGCAGCCAGAAGTTCTAGCTCTTTTAGCATTATGCACCACTAGGTGACGAGCTAGACTTGTTTTTAAGGCAAGAGATGTTTCAGAGGTGGTTTGCCATTGCCTGCCTCTGCAACATGACCCTGTTATTCCTTGGAGGTTGCCTTTTCAGAGACTAGCCAGAGCTGACCCTGCTTAGCTTCCAAGATCTAATGGGATTGGGCTAGATTGCACTAGATCTGAAACATACTGGGTGAGCTCTCAGCATAACCTACCTCACAGGGTTGTTGTGAGGATAAAATGTAGGAGGAGGAAGGTCTGTATGCTGCCCTGAGCATCTTGGAGAAATGGAGGGATGAAAATGTGTCTGCGGTATAGTGGTTAGAGTGCTGGACTAGGATTTGGCGGGCCCAGGTTTGAATCCTCACTCTGCCATAGATGCTTGCTGGGTGACCTTGGGACAGTCTGTCTCTCTCTCAGCATAACCTACCTCACAGGGTTGTTGTGAGGATAAAATGGAGGAAATGAGAACAATGTAAGCTGCTTTGGGTCTCCGTTTGGGGGAAAGGCAGGATATAAATGCAGCAAATAAAATAAATCTATAACAATACAGAGTTTCCTGAGCAACAATTGTGATCTTTCATACTGGGGATGGATGCTCCTGCAGATGTTCATTAAAAAGGTAAAGGTTCCCTTGCTCGAAAGCCAGTCGAATCTGACTCTAGGGTTGCGGTGCTCATCTCCGTTTCAAAGCTGAAGAGCCAGCGCTGTCTAAAGACATTTCCATGGTCATGTGGCCAACATGACTAAACACCAAGGCGCATGGAACGCTGTTACCTTCCCACTGAAGTGGTACCTATTTATCTACTTGCAGTTTCTTGCTTTCGAACTGCTAGCTTGGCAGGAGGTTCCTTCATTACTCAGAAGCAAAATTTCCACCTTAAAAAGACTAACATCTCTTGCAACATGATGCTTCCTGGCCTAGAGCCTGTTTCATCCAATGCACGGAATGATCTGCAGTCAGTTGATCTCATCCACAAATGGGGACTAGCAGACGGTGAAGAGTGGATTAATAGACTATGAGATGCAAGCGCTGTCTATCGTCTGACATTTGCATGCAGGTATTACCAACGGAGTGAGGTTTCACTTTATGCCTCCGAGGTGGGCTGTCGCTCATGTGTCAGCTCTGCAGCTGCCATGGGATGCTGAACACTGGATGAATTGTCTCTGTCTGTTTCTCTGGAATGTTTAGTTTCACTTCTCCCTGCATCCTTATCGCCCGTTAGCCTCCTTTGGTGACCCTGGTACCTTGTTACTCCTTCTCCCTGGGAATGCTCACCTGTTAGTTTAGGCGGGCTTTTGCATGACTCCTGATTGGCCCCCAACCACCCACTGACCCATCTGATTCCTGTATATCACTTGCCTATGTGTGCTTGCTTTTAGTTCTGACAATGAATGTATGCTCAGAAGAACTGCCTTTACTGTACTCAATAAACATAAACCTTTTGAAGGAGTGTTGTTGAGAAATGCTTGCTGCATCATGAAATCATCCATTCAATAAATCAGTTACGTCTTTAAGATGGTGAAACTGCAATCACATGCAATCACATGAAACTGCCTTATACTGAATCAGACCCTTGGTCCATCAAAGTTAGTATTGTCTACTCAGACTGGCAGCAGCTCTCCAGGGTCTCAGGCAGCGGGCTTTCACATTACCTACTGCTAATTTTTTTTAACTGGAGATGCTGGGGATTGAACCTGGGACCTTCTACATGCCAAACAGGTGCTCTACCCCTGAGCCACAGCCCCTCCTTTTTGATTTTGCTGCGCTTATGGTTTCTTACTAAATGCAAGCTCTTCTTTTTTACAGGACTCCTTCCGAAAACAAGGTAAACAATTACATAGGACCACAATCTTTCCCTGCCTCCCTCAATATCCTCCTCTTCTTGAGTCTGTTTTCTCCAGCACAGTTTTTCCCATCAGCATCCTCCTTTGCCTGAAGCTGTTTTCCCTCTAATTTGGAACAGACTTCTTGCTGTGATGAAACATCAAGTTGCGTGGTCTGATCTGCAACTACTGATTCCAGCTCTTCTCTTGCCCTCTTTCCCATACCGTACCAGCCAATCTTTTGTCGTTTGGTATTCATAAGCATAAAATTCACCGCTTTCAAAGCCTAACTTTTTTTTCCAGTGAATGTACTATAAATCTTAAGGAAATCCAAATGAAGGGGTTTTCACTGAAAAGGAGAAGCAACAAATAAATACAAAAACAAACCTATTAAAAAGCCTCTTGACAGCCCAAACGACTGGCGCAGGAATCTATCATCACTGTATCTGACTCGCCTCCCATTCCAGTCATGAAAACAACAAAGCCATGCTACCCAGACGCAAGGAAGGGATTTGGGGCATGCATAAGAACCTCACAGAAAAATATGACCTTGTAAATATTTTTTAAAGACTGATTATGCTTTAGGAACACAGGATTACGAGTGCAATTGATGGTTAAAAGAGAGGGGGGAATTTGGATCGGTTCAAGCCCTAAGTGTTTATGGTATCCTAGAGGAGAAGATTTGCTTATGGTGGAGAATTTCCCAGCCATTTCTCTCACCCGTCTCCTTATGATTCCTTGGGATTCTGGATAGGCAGTGAGTCCCCACATTATGCAGAAAAATTATATATTCTTTCTGTTTTCTTCCTGCCTCACAAAGGCTCAGTGGCCCTCACTGTTTCTGTGCCTCCTGGAGGGCAAGGACCACGCTCCATCCTCACTGGTTCATTTCGGGTGTCTTTTTGCTAAAAAAAATAAATAAATCAGAGAATTGATATGGACCCTGTGATTTAGCCAGTCTTGGTGCAGGGTTTTAGACCTTTGAACATGTGTTGCAGGTGACCTTCTTTAGATGACGCTCTTGCTCAGGCCTGGCCAAATTTTCTTTGGCTCTAGGAGCAGCCCCAGAATGTAGCCCCATCCTCAGAGGTTTGTATATTAATTACCACATTTTCTAATCCTAATCTCTTCATGGTTTTTCATAATTTTATTGAAGCCACAACTAAAATATTATGTATAAATAAATATAGGGATTGTCCAAATTGTTGTCACTACAACAAAAAGCTAACCCCCTGACCCTAATCTGATTTGTCCCCTATTTCTGATAATCCCATTATTGCTTTGAAAGCTCTATTTAGGCCCCGATCACACGCAGAATTTGCCACAGGATACTCACAAATGCCAGCTGGATTTTACTGGCCCGATCAAACGGACACATCTGGCCAGTGTCCCGCACCCGTCGGCAACCCGTAGCAGTCAACCAAAGAAGCGGAGTTAAAAAGTACCTGTTAAAACCCACTCTCAAATGGTTTGCGACGGGCTGCAGACGGACTTGCTCTGTGTGATTGCTCCAGTGCGCTCCTTTTGCCTCTGTGCTTCCTCGTTGGAGCGCGCCGGAAATACACGCCCACAGGAAGAAACCCGGTACACCACCATCGCATATGATCGCCTCAGGACGGGTCAAATTGCAATGGCGCAAATAGCCACGCCCCCCCTCCCCTGCATTATCCGGCACGTGTGATGGGGCCTTAATTAAGTACTGGAGACATAGCAACTGGTTAAGAAATGAATTCGTCTTTCACCACTGAATGGTTTAAAGTTAGCATATAAACAAGCAATGACCAGAACTTCATGCATGCATATTTTTATGCCCTACAGCAAAACATATTCTGATGTGAAATGATAAATAAGCTTTGTATTTCTCATCAAGACATTCTTCAATAAAATTATTGCTAAAAATACTAGGTGCCGTGCCATGTAGTGAAATTTCTCGCCCCATGGTGGACAGCTGCCTGGCAATGCTCCCTCTACGCTGTGGAGTCTTGTGAGCAAAAATTCTACTTTGTGAGCTACTGGCATTAAAGTTGTGAGCGAGCGATTTGCCTGCTGCATAAACTAGTTTGCTCTGGAGCTATCCCTTCCTGAGCTAAGACAAAAATGTGGGAGCCAGAAGCTAAAAAATCTGTGAGCTAGCACACACTAACTCAGCTTAGAGGGAACGTTGCTGCCTGGGATTTGTCAAACTCTGTTCTACCTTGATCATGGCATGTTTGTGAGACGAGATCTTAAGGGAACATGAGCTCGCCAAGAGGTGACCAGCTGGTACCCTCTGCAGCCCATACCAGTCCCACTCGACTAGTTTGCTTCCCCACCAGTCTCGGTGTCCTGGAAAGAATGCCACAAATGCAGAATTGCTGTGTCTCCTTGTGCACCATCCTCCTATTTAGAGCTCATGTCTGAGCCATTAGGCCCACTGGTGCTGTTTAAAATATTTGTATACCAAGCTTAGATATCACTTGGTCAGCAGCATTTCACACAGTGTGTTCTCCCGCAGCCCGATGGGAATCCCAGTTTCCCCCTTCAAAACACCAGTCATCACGGCATGCCACTCCATAGCCTGCTACCTGGAGTGTGAAAACTAGTCATTGGTTTATACACCCTGGGTATCTGAAATGTTTTCCTGCTTGGTGTTCATCTTTGTCCACGTTTCTTGCATGTGTGTTTTTGCACAGCCTTATGGGAGTTGTAGTTTGATTCCCCCCCCCCGCCCACTATCTTTTAATTACCTGACCCAACCATCCATGGTATTTCACCTACCGAATGCAAAGCAACCAGGTTTGTCAGCTCTGGGTTGGGAAATCTGGAGATTTTGGGGGTGGATCCTACAGAGGGTGGGGTTTGGGGAGGGGAGGAACCTCAGCCATAGAGTTCGCCCTCCAAAGCAGCCATTTTCTCCATGGGAACTGATCTTGGTCATTTGGAAATCAATTCTAATAGTGGGAGGTCTCCAGGTGCCACCTGGAGGCTGGCAACCCTAAAAGCAGCCTCAAGGCAAAACGAAACGAAATGCCGCCACCACAGCTACTGTGCGGCCACAAAGCTGTTCGGCATGCTGTTCATCATGGATGGTGACCACATAATGCAAGATAAGGCTCAGATGGGATTGCGGCTGTTTAAAATGGCATGCTCACCGGCCAACCATGAAGTTCTCTGCATCCCTTGAGGCAATCACTTCTGCTGTATCTCTGTTGGGAATGACTAGGTCCTCCTCCTCCTCCTCCCGATTAAGAGAGGCAGAAGAGAAACCTCCCTTCCGAGAAAGCATGCCAAGGACAGCAGTCTTTTGAAACACAAGGAGCGGATCCTGTGCACTGAAAAAAACGGTGGTCTCCATTTTTCATTCAGAAAAAAAGTGAGCCTCATTAATCAGAAGTTTAGAGAAACTTGAGAAGGTTCAACTATCCAGATAGAGGAAATTCGCTCTCTGGTATGCCAATCGTCCAGCATTCAAAAGTGCCTTCTTCAACGAGGCTGCCAAACTCATCTAGGAAACAGGGAGTGAAAAACCCAGAGGCACCCTTAAAACTTTTTTTTTTGCGTCTTTCAAAAGGTAAAACAGAACACCAGAAGGCTTCCAAGAAAGCACAAGGGTTAAAGAGTGTGTTTAATATAGCACAGAACTTTTTATGGCAACTGGGGGAGCCTCATGCATCCTGTTCAGCGTTCACACTGGAGAGCAGGAGCTAGTCTTGTTAAATGAGCACGTCTGGTTTGGCTGAGTCGAGCGGCATCTCCAGGGCCTTATTTACCAGTTCTCTGGCTCCTGTTTTATTGTGGTGTTGGCTCATGTGACTTGCAAGGCATTTGTATCTGACCTCTGTTCCTGCTGGTTCCCTGAGAAGCCAGTGTGAAATAAAGATGAGAATACTGGGCTAAGGCATGGGTTCAAATCTCCATGTAGCCACGAAGAACACTTGGTGGCCTCTAGCCAAATACTCAGCTTCACCTGCCTGAATGGGTTGTTAAAAATGAAGGAGCGGAGACCATTGTGTTGTGCTCTTTCTGGAAAGGTGGTAGGGTTGCCAGCTCCGGGTTGGGAAACACCTGGAGATTTGGGGGATGGAGCCTGAGGAGAGTGGGGTTTGGGGAGATGGAGAAGACAAGGAAGTAGTAGGATTTATACCTTGCCCTTCACTTGGATTCTCAGAGCGGCTTACAATCTCCTTCCCTTCCTCTCCTCACACCTTGTGAGGTAGGTGGGGTTGAGAGAGCTCTGAGAGAACTGCTCTTGAGAGAACAGCTCTGAGAGAACTTGTGACTGACCCAAGGTCACCCAGCAGCTGCATGTGAAGAAGTGGGGACTCAAACCCTGTTCTCCCAGATGAGAGTCCGCACACTTAACCACTACACCAAACCGGCTCTCAGAGGAGGGACTTAAATGGGGTGTAATGTCCTAGACTCCACCTTTCAAAGCAGCCATTTTCTCCAGATGAACTGATCTCTGTTGCCTGGAGATCAGTTGTAATCCCAGGAGATCTCCAGCCACCACTCCCAATCCCAGGAGATCTCCAGCTTTTAGGCTGAAAACCCTAAAGGTGAGGATGAAAATGTGATTAATTGCCAGGGCCGACAGGTCACTTATTTTACAGGGAAATCTACTGATGGGCCACTGCCTAGAAGGCCCCTGGCAGTCAGGAGCAAGCAGAGCCAAGCCCCAGCAACTTGGCCGGCTTCACCACTGGTGGGAGTCAGCTCCTCAGTTTTGTCTTCCTGCACTGCTGCCAACCCAATTGTTGGTGCTGCAGGACAGGTCCCTGCAGTGCTGGCTTGTAATGCAGTTGGGGCTACTCAGCCTGGCTTACCCTGGGGCCATGTCAGCTTCCTGGTCTGCCTTAGAATTATAGAATCATAGAGTTGGAAGGGACCTCCAGGGTCATCTGGTCCAACCCCCTGCACAATGCAGGAAATTCACAAATACCTCCCCCCACACACACCCCAGTGACCCCTGTCCCACGCCCAGAAGATGACAAAAACCCTCCAGAATCTCCAGTCAAACTGGGCTGAAGAAAAATTGCTTCCTTGCCCCAAAGTGGTGATCAGCATTTCCCTGACCATGGAAGAAGAAGAGGGGGAGAAGGAGGAGATTGGATTTATACCCTGCCCTTCACTACCCAAAGGAGTCTCAGAGCGGCTTACAGACTCCTTTCCCTTCCCCTCCCCACAACAGACACCCTGTGAGGTAGGTGGGGCTGAGAGAGCTCTGACAGAAACTGTTCTTTTTCAAGAACAGCTGTGCCAGAACTATGGCTTGCCCAAGGTCATCCAGCAGGTGCAAGTGGAGGAGTGGGGAATCAAACCCGGTTCTCCCAGATTAGAGTTCGTGCACTTAACCACTACACCAAACTGGCTGATCGCCACTTTGGGGTTGATTTTGCTTAACATTTGGTTGGTTTCGCTTAACGTTAATACCCTGTGTCAAAACAGCTCTCCCACTCAAACAGTAAACTGCTGGTTTTAAATCTGGCAAGCTTGTAGATGCTGTCTGTATTTTCCTCTTATGCAGGGGTCGTTTCGTAGAAAAAGAGCTAGGGGAACTCATTAGCATAACTCATTAGCATATGCCACACACCCTGACATCACTGGAAGTGTGTCATAAGGCCACACCCCCTGACATCACCGGAAGTGTGTATTAAGGCCACACACCCCGCCCCCAACAGTCCCGGCCGCCGCCGCTGGCCTTGAAGCTCCACTGCTGAGCCCCATGAGGGGCCCGGCGGTGGACCTGCAAGGCCGGCGGGAGTGCAAGGAAGCCCCGCGAAGGCCCTCCCTGGCCCCAGGCAGGCAGGGGTGGGGAGAGGCAGGGAGGAAGCAACTTACCCTCCCTCTTCTCCTGCCTCCTCCTGGCTGAATGAGGGCCGGAAGCGGGGCGGCCGGAAGCAGGGGCGGGGCTTCGTCATGTGCCCCGCCCACCATACCTCACCCGGGGGAACTGCGATCCCCCGCGATTCCCCCCGAAATGACCTCTGCTCTTATGTTTTGTTTTAATGCTTCTGCATTACTGGGCTAGGTTAGGGTTGACAGGTTCAAGATGAGCAATGCCGGGAGATTTGGGGAGGTGGATCCTGATGAGGGTCCGGTTTGGGGAGGGGAGAGACATCAGCAGGGTGCGATGCCATTGAGTCCCCCTTCTGATGTGGCCGTTTTCCCCAGGGGAGCTGATCTCTTGTCACCTGGAGATCAGTTGTAATAGTGGGAGGTCTCCTGCCACCACCTGGGGGTTAGCAAGGCTGGGCTAGGTAAAGTACGTATTCCTTGCCCTGTTATTGGTTTATATATTACCCACTCACATGCATGGTGTTTTACAGAGCAGGTCACTGCCCTGGGGAAGCTGAGAATCGAAATCTGACACAAGCATGGAAGGGGGAGGGAGGTGAGGGGGTAAAGAGACACAGCAGGGCAGGCAAGTGGAGAAACAGGCCCATTCCATTTGCATCCTTTGCTGAAATCACAATTGTAATTTTAAGCACAGTAGTTTGGACCTTCCTCATTGTTACAGACAAAAGTACCTACGATTATGCTTAACCGTTGTCCTGTAAACAAGCTCTTAATGTCTACAGGCAGGCGTATCAACATCTTCCTTGGTCCGACAGACATGCCTTCTTAATAGAGAAGAAGAAGAGATTGGATTGATACCCCGCCCTTCACTACCCAAAGGAGTCTCAGAGCGGCTTACAATCTCCTTTCCCTTCCCCTCCCCACAACAGACACCTTTTCACGAGCCCAACCGGTTAAATCTAGCTCCACAGGCTACGTGCCATTAAAGCAGCGGTAGTGGTCATGCAGTTTATGGTGCACCGTGGTGAAATTTGGGCAGCCTTCTCTAGAGCTGTCTTGTCTTTGGGCTGATTCTCCCATATTTTGCATGTATGGGTTTCTGGGAATTATGTTGTCAAAGGCTTTCACGGCCGGAGTTCATTAGCTGTTGTAGATTTTCCAGGTTGTATTATGGCCCTGGTCTTGGCATTGTAGGACCTGATGTTTTGCCAGTAGCTGTGACTGGCATCCTCAGAGGTATAACACAGAAAGATGGAGTCCCTTGACACAGAGAGTAGTCCATCTTTCTGTGTTATACCTCTGAGGATGCCAGTCACAGCTACTGGTGAAACATCAGGTCCTACAATGCCGAGACCAGGGCCATACAACAACCTGGAAAATCTACAACAGCTAATTTCTGGGAATTGTCCCTATGATCACACCACACGTATCATAGTTGTTTTCCTGCTCATGGGGTTATCCTTGCAAGAATTTCTATCCAGAGAGGTACTGCAGCATAATGGCTGTGAGCTGAGAAAGCTCACTCCGGCCAAGAAATGTATATATCTGGCCTTGCTGAACATGTGGACAGATTTGGTGTTTTGAAAACAGGGGGGGGGCAACCAAAAATGGTTGCCATGGAGGAAAAAGTGTTGGGAGATTCAATGCAAAGAGTCCTCCAACGATGGAGGCACCTATTTCCAAATGCCCTGCAGGCACAAAGATGATGCCTCCTGGGCTTTTCTGAAGCAGCTCCTGCTCCACAGGGATGGAAGAAAGCCCTCTGCTTTGGGGAAGAGATGCTTTTTAAAACAGGGGAGTGGCCACCCAAAAACACATTAGTGCCCATGGCGGGTATCATGTTGGAGGATCATTGTACTTGGCTAAACCTCTGTTCTCTCATGCTGCAATATGAAAATAATACTGGTTTGCTATACAGAGTAGATGTAGGGTTTTCTGAAAGAATGTATGTTTTGGGTGGCAGGGATGCCACAGCTTGCAGAAGCACTGTGTATGCTTGGGAGTGGGGCAAGCATGAGTTCGCATACCCTGCTGATGTGATGGTTGCAGTGTCACCTGACAAAACAGTGGCATGAAGCCACTATCATGGGTCATCGGAGATCAGTGCCTCTTAGCAATAATCCCCGAAGTGGACAACGATAAGCTTGTTCTGGGTTCAGCTACTGCAGGGCAACTGAGATTGACCCACAGCACATTCCACGGGTTTATGATGCAGCTACCTTGCAGAAGCCAAGCAGGTCTGAGAGTAGTCAGTGGTTGGATGAGTGACCCGGGAACCCCATATACGGTGCCTTGAGTTCCATGACACAACAGGGGAGATGATTCAATAATAGATGGGAGATTGATGCATGTCAGCATCGACAGGCACTGGAAATCACAGCAAAAGAAACCACAGTGCAGAACTGGTGTTTCTCTACCTGTGTCTCGGGTCTGAATGATTTTGCTTGAGAAAGCTTTCCTTCAAATGTACCTCTGCTTCTAATGTATCCCCCTTCCTGGATAAAGCTCCCTTTGCTTATGCATCCTAATTCTTCTTCACTTTCTCCAGTAGTGCTAATCCCCGACCCTGTCCTCTCTCCTTGTTTGCACAACCCACGCACATCTGCAGGGCTAAGGTCTGATTCCTTCGTGCATGTTGATTAAAGCCTGGTGAAAACTCTTGTGTTTGATGTGACAGTGGATGACAAGAACACTCTATAATGATAGTCGTCCCCCCCCCCGATGAATCATTCACACATGCAAGTCATCACTTGAGGTTGCATCAAGTGATGACAGTCCATGCATGTGTGTGAACCTGTCCCTTAGGCAGCATGACCTTTCCCATTCTGTTTTGCTCTGATCTTCCATTTGAAAGCCTTCTTGACTTGCTTCTTCTGGGTGCAAGAGAGCCGTGGGTTGTGGAGCAGGTTCCACATCAGCTAGATTTCAGCGACCTTCAGGCTGTGGACTACCATGAGGTCCTTGTAAAAACAGGGATCAAAAGTCTGCAAGTGAGGGGCGGCAGAAGGCTTGGTGATGCCAAAAGTCTTGAATCCCTCGTGCATGACGGGCTTCAGGTTGATCCTTTGCAGGCACATGCCCAAGAAGACATCGTCAATGGGGAACAGCTCCACCTCCCCACAGGCCCGAGAGAGTTTCTTCATGGTACTGCAGGACAGTAAGAACCCACCACCCCCTGCATAGGCTGGATACATGCCTAGCCCGTACATAGACTCTGGGATATAGTACTTGCTCTTCCGCACTCGGATAGGATGTGCATTGTAGATGATGTCCCCAACAAAGAGGTCCTCAGAGGGATCTTGCTTCTCCAGGAAGTTGACGATATTTTCCACATTAACGAAAACATCGGCATCGCCTTTGAATATGAACTTGGCGTTGGAGCAGAACTCTTCCGCCCAGCTTAGGAAATGTATCTCTTTCAAGGTCAAGTTGAAGAAAGTGTCCTGGAAGCCCCACAACAGGACGTCCCGGTACATCTGGCTCTCTTGACGGACAAGAGTCTCCCACATGGGCAGCGATGTCTTGTTCTTTGGGACCCCCAGGAGGAAAACCCTTTGCACCTGTGCTCCATTGACGGGCCCTTCTCTCCCCCAAGTTTTCCGTACAACCTCACGGCGGTCGAAGTCCTCCACCAGTGATTTGATGGCGATGAGCAAGAAGGGGCCACCTGGGTTTGTCCTGCACTTCTTTGGCTGATTAACAAGGAGTTCAAACTTCCGATTATCTTTGTTTCTAAGGTAACCCTTAAAATCAAAAGCAGAATGTGTCAAGGGTGCCAGAGTGGTAGTCAAGTCCTCTTGGATTTCCACCTTGGCACGTTTCACTTCTGAGATAGTTCTGGGCTTTGCTGCTGTCGCTCCTGCATTCAGCCGTTGCTGGAGGGCTGCAGGAATGGGGAAGATCCGGGAAGTTGCTGGTGGCTTTCTCTGGCCGTTCGCCTTTTCTTCTCTAACGGAAGTGTGGCCCAGCTGTGAATAGAGCATGGTGCAAAGAGCTACCACCAGGAACAGTGTGCAGATTGCATCACCTTTGAGTTGAACTCTCATTGTTTCCACCGATCTCTACGGAACATCAGAGTTTGCATTAGGGAAACTGCCTGCTGGCCCCCTCCATCTGCAAAGGAAGAAACAAGATATCAGGACAGTGTGCATAGCATCACCTGCAGAGTTTATAAACGACTAACCGATTTTAAGTGTTTGGGGGAAAGTAGACGAGAACAGCGGTGAACTTGCTCCATTGTCGAGTTATGCATAGCTGCACTCTGCACTCCCCCATGTTCAAGGAAGAACACACCATTGATAGATGGTTTTGGCAGAATAACCATGTTAATCTGTAGTAGAAGAACAAGATTTGAGTCCAGTAGTGCCTTAAAGACCAACAAGGTTTCCAGGGTATAAACTTTGGAGAGTCAAGGCTCCCTTTACGAAGTACAATGATCAGAGATTGCAAAGAATATGGCGCATAACACACACACACACACAATCTTTTCCTTTCTTACGCTCCCAGTGTCGTGTAATCTCTCCCCGCAATTATTATTTTGTTCATCTTATTTGTTTATTATAATACATTTATGAATCATCCAGTCCCATAGGGCTCTAGGTGATATATAACATAGTAAAACATTAAAACTATAAAATAAATACAAATAGTCTTAATACTGCCTCTAATCATTCAATACATTAATATAAAAAAAAAATCAAGTGGCGAAATTTGCAGATTTCCCTGTGTCTGGCCTGTGATCACCTCATGGGTGTGTTTGGGGGGGAGGAACTGAAGACCCTGAGGAGAGGAGGGAAGAAGGTGCCACCCTAAGGTGTAAACTGTCACTGTCCTCAACCAAAAGCCTGGTGGAGCATCTCTGCCTTGCAGGCCCTACGGAATTGCCTAAGATCCCGCAGGGCCCTGGTGGTATTTGGCAGAGACTTCCACCAAGTTGGGGCCAGGACTGAAAAGGCCCTGGCCCTGGTCGATGACAGCCAGATATCTTTAGGGCCAGGGATCACCAGCACATTGTTATCCGAAGAGCATAGCGTTCTCCTGGGGACATATTGGAGGAGACAGTCCCAGTAGCACTTTTGTTTGGTAATACTGCCAGTACTCAGCATTTGTATGGCCCATTCTCTTTTCAAACTGCTTCACATACAGAGGTCATTTCCTGCAGGAGCGCACAGGAGCAGAGCTCTGGCAGTAAAGAGCCCAGGGGGTGGGCACATGCAACAAGCCCCACCCCCTGCTCCCAGCAGCCTTCAGTCAGAGCAAGAAGCAGCCAGGTAAGTTGCAGAGCTCCCCCTGGCCCCTCGTTCCAAAACAGTCCAGTGGCACCTTTAAGACCAAGTTTTATTCGGGTACAAGCTCTCCCTCCTCTGCGAGGACAGATCTGCATGTCGCCCCCCCCCAAGAGCTAGCAATCCAAAACAGTCCAGTGGAGCCTGAGCGGTGGGTGTTGCCTTCTGACACACTTCCGGTGGATGTCTGGGGGCGTGGCATATGCAAATAAGTTATGCTAATGAGTTATGCTAATGAGCTCCTGCATCTCTTTGTCTACAAAATGATCCCTGATTATCATGGTAATCTATGTAGGACATTTGTAATGTGTTTTAAGCCACCAGGCATGCTCCAGTGATATGCAGGAAAGGTATCCCCTTATTTTTTAAAAATCATGTTTTCTATCCTGCCTTTCTTCCAAAGAACTCAGGTGTGCATACATGGTTGTAAAGAGATTGTACTCACCAGTACAATCTTTTCCATCACAGGAGCTCCCAGATTCCCAGCTGGGTCTTCAAATCAAACAAATGAATGGAAAACCAGTGATTTCTTCGTAGCTAACTGAAACTTCTATATGGACCTAGGCAGGGCTATTTTTGGGCAGGAACGCACAGGAACGGAGTTCCGGCTGGCTCCTGAGTTGGCCACGCCCAGCAGGAACTCATTAGCATAATAGGCCACACCTAACAGCAGAAACTCATTAGGACTGGCTACATTAGGGGTGTGTGGCCTAACATGCAAATAAGTTCCTGCTACAAAAATGCCCTGGGTTTTGCCAACAAACAAAAACAGAATAACAAGACAAAGGTGGGTGTGGCTGGATGACCACACTTCTGGTAACATGGGGGTGTGGCCTATGCCAATGAGCTGTGCTATCAGGGGTGTGGCCTAATGTGCTAATGAGTTTCTGCTGTTGGGTGTGGCCTATTATGCTAATGAAGTCCTGCTGGGCTTTTTCTTCAAAAAAAGCCCTGGACCTAGGAAAGCCCGAGTGTCTTTGTGTATTTTGGTGTCTATGAATTGTTAGTACTAGAAATGTGTAACTTGAATAAGAAGGACTCTTTGAAAGGCCAGAAGCATTTCCCAACTTATAGTGAGCAGCTTCCTTGATTCTTTTACTTCCCTCATCCCCACAAGCAGCCTTGCTCAGATTTTTGCCCATTCGATATTGAACGAGTGCTCTTTAGAGAGGCATGTCTGTATATATGTTTGTGATGCTGGTCAGGGGGACCTTTTGGCACAAGAGACGAATGTTGTTCCTACTCAAATAGGAGAAGGAGGAGGAGGAGAAAAAGAAGAAGAGATTGGATTTATATCCTGCCCTTCTCTACCCGAAGGAGTTTCAGAGTGGCTTACAATCTCCTTTCCCTTCCCCTCCCCACCACAGACACCCTGTGGGGTAGGTGGGGCTGAGAGACCTCTCTCGAGAACTGTCCTTGGGAGAACAGCTCTGAAAGAACTTGTAACTGACCCAAGGTTACACCAGCTGGCTGCATGTGGAGGAGTGGGGAATCAAACCCGGTTCTCCCAGATAAGAGTCCACACTCCTGACCCATACACCAAACTGGCCCCTCTGATGCACAAGATACACAATTCCATCTCCAAGACTCCACGTCACCTTCTGAAAAGGACCCCAAGCTCCAGTGCTGGTGAGGCCCAGCTCCATTCAGGCTGACTTTCTTCCCTTGCAAATGTCTGTTTTAATTTCATATGCTAATGACAGCCTTGGACAGTATTCCTGGCTCCTTCTGCTCTGTTTAATTTTATAAGCTCAGGCCTTGGAAGAAACTGTAAGCGATGGAAACCCATATTTTCCATGACTTACAGATTTAGCTTGCCAATATTTTGCAAGTTGGCCACCAGCTTTATATACAAAAGCCAACAAAATCATTCAGGGATTGGGCCGGAGCCCGGAACCTCTTCTTGCTGTCTCATTTCTGGGAGGGAAAGACTGTTGAAATACCACACAAAAGAAATGGAGCACAGCCAAAGTAGAGATTTCTGCTCTAGGAAAGATCCGTGGCATTCTAGGTTCGGAGGGGGGGGGGTATAGACTTCCTGCAGGTGCCAGATCTGGGGACATAAGGTTAATATGTGGACAGGCAAGCACAAAATCTCAGCGTTACTACCTGTTCCCTTTTGTGTTTCATTAGCACTATCTACAATAAACGTGAAGATGGACATAATTTTTTTTTTAATTGAAGGAACTGATTATGGAAACTCTCTCATGGCAATTAGGTCAAGCGTTCCTTTTATCTTCAGAGCTGAGTCCCATTCAGGGATAGGGATGGGCACGAACCGGCTCACATACTAAAGTTTGTGACAAATTTTGGCTGGTTTGTGGTTTGCAAAGTGCGGTTCATGGTAGGTCAACCAGTATTAACTTTCCATGAACTTTTAAGTAGTTCACAGAGGTCTGTTCTTGAGAGGATACAGATAAAGTAATTATCATATGGCAGTGAGTGTAGTATAGCCAGGAGATCCAAAGATTGTCTGGCAGCCTGAAACTCTCGCTCTTTTTGTGGCATGTTAGGGTTACTTTTGGAGGCTGAGAGAACTGTGACTGACCCAAGGTCACCCAGCTGGATGCATGTGGAGGAGCAGGGAATCAAATCTGGTTCTCCAGATTAGAGTCCGCTGCTCTTAACCGTGACAACACACCAGCTCTCTGAACAGACTGTCTCCACGCAATCTAAATGTTTACCAAACTTCAAAGCAATGGGTGGCAGAACTTGGAGGGCATGTCGAAGAGCATCTGGGGGAGGTCCCCTGTGACTTTGATGTCTCTAGCTTGCACAGGATCTGTTCTGTGCACTCCTGATCCTGCACCTGTTAAAACAACGGCCTGTCATTTCCCCAGGGATCACTTTCGGGGGGGCACCTTCTTTGGGGGCCTCTAACTTGGACCCTGTAAATCCAATCCTCACCAAAATCGGAGGGCAGGTAGAGGAGAGTCAGCTGGAGATCCCCTCAGAGTTTGGTGTCTCTAGCGTGTCGGGGGAGGGGTTCTACCATACCAGAATCCGAACCAGTTTGTTTGACTCCTAAAAGTTTGTGACAGTTTGTAGTTCATAAACCGGGCATGCCAGGAGCCGAACCACATTTCCCGAGTTTGTGCCATCCCTAGACAGGGACAAAAAACCCCTCCAGTTCTGCATATGCAATAAAAACTGGCACTGGATGGTATCAAAAGGCTAGTGTCCGTGTTGTCACCAGTGTTCCCTCTAAGCTGAGGTAGTGTGTCACCGTTTTTTAGCCTCTGGCTCACAGATTTTTGTCTTATCTCAGGAAGGATGGCTCCGGAGCAAACTGATTTATGCAGTAGCCAAATCGCTCGCTCACAACTTGAATGTCTGTAGCTCACAAAGTAGAATTTTTGCTCACAAGACTCCACAGCTTAGAGGGAGCACTGATTGTCACCAGGGGTCATTTCATAGAAAAAGAGGTGCAGGAGCTCATTAGCATAACTCATTAGCATAATTTATTTGCATATGTCACACCCCCTGACATCACCGGAAGTGTGGCAGAAGGCAACACCCACCGCTCAGCCTCCACTGAACTGTTTTGGATTGCTAGCTATGGGGGGGGGGGGACCTCAGCCTGCCACAGAGCGAGCCCAATTTGTGGCATTTTTAAACAGCAGAAACTCATTAGCATATAAGGCACACCCCTGACAGCACAGCTCATTAGCACATTAGGCTTCACCCCCATGTTACTAGATGTGTGGTCATCCAGCCACACCCACCTTTTGTTTCTTATTCATTTTACCTTGTTTGTTGTCCAAACCCAGGGCTTTTTTGTAGCAGGAACTCCTTTGCATCTTAGGCCACACACCCCTAATGTAGCCAGTCCTAATGAGTTTCTGCTGTTGGGTGTAGCCTATTATGCTAATGAGTTCCTGCTGGGCGTGGCCAACTTGGGAGCCAGCCGGAACTCCGTTCCTGTGTGTTCCTGCCCAAGAATAGCCCTGGCAGTATCCAGTTTTTGATCAAATACCTTATATATCTGTCATTAATTTTATAAGAATAATAAAAAGATACTCTTCACTGGGCCTGATACTAGCACTAATTATAAATCCAATGAACTGTTCTTATGAAAGAATGAAAGCCTGGGAGAAAAAAGAAATGCGGATGAATGCTTTATAACATTTAACAGTGTCAGCCAGGATTTCTGTACACGTGAGCCGTTTGCTCAACAGTTCCCCTGGCAGGCAGTCAATCGCTCCCCCAATTAAAGCTTTCAACCCTAAGGGCTTTACCCTTATCTATGGCCCCTTAAAGGCTAACCAATTTATTGCTGTAAAAGGTTTCTTGGGCCTTGAGCCCACTTTGTCAGATGCAGTGAAGTGAATCCTTCGCCAGCCAGATAGTTATACTGTGAGAGCAGGAAGGAAGGAAGGAAGGAAGGAAGGAAGGAAGGTTGTCAGTGAGGGGTTGTTGGAGATCCTCCGCTTTTAGCAATTATCCAACAATGGCAAATGTTAAGCCTGTTGGGAGTTCCTCTCTTGCTAAGCCACTGGGATTTATATCTTCACACTGTTCTTCTATAAAGTTGCACATTTCCCCCCCCCCCAAAAAAAAGATTTGACAGTATCTTCTGGAAGTAATGCAAGGCTTGTTTGGGTGGTTAAGCATTTGAGGATGGTGGTGGAGGAAGGCCGTCTTTCCATGACTAAACTTAAAAAATATTTTCAATGTCATTTCCTCCAAGAGAGAAGTGAGAGACAGCATGATTTAAAAATCCAAATGAATGCATGGGGATAAATCTTGTAGACCCGTTCTGCTAATGGAAGTGCCTTTCTCCAGTGAGTAGAACCTTCCCTTGAGGCAATATACCATTTCCGGGGGGGGGGCTCTTTCCACGAGAGCAGGGGTGGCCAAACTGTGGATTGGGAGGCACATGCAGCTCTTTCACACATACCGTGTGGCTCCCAGCAGGACGGCTGGGGAAGCGAAGGGGAGGCATGCCTCTCCAATTGGTCTTCCCTTCTGCTTTCTTTCTTTCCACCTCTCCCTCCCCCCCCATCTCCTCCCGCCCTCCTTCCCACCTCTCTCTCTCCCCTCCCTTCCCATATAAAGTTAAATATCATTATCAATATCTGTTTCTACCCCTTTTGCTTTAATTCTTGGCAGTCTCGTTTAATGTTGATAAAAAGCGAATTTGCTTATTTTCCAATAAAAACGTGTGGGTTATATATTTATTCATGCCTTGCAGCTCTCAAATATCGGACGTTTATTCTATGTGGCTCTTACGTTAAGCAAGTTTGGCCACCCCCGGTCTAGAGGAAGGTGCCCCTGCTAGCAGATCTGATCTATGTGAGCCACCTTAGTAGATGTACCGGTAATAGACTTTGTTCCCATTGGTTAACTTCTGTTGCTTCGCTTACATCCTGCAGGCGGATTCTAATGGCGCCTTTTCATGTCCCAACTGGTATGTCCATCCCCATCCGCTCTGGATCCAGCCTTGCTTGGCTGGACACATCGAGTTGGATTCATCCAGGTTTCTACTGGCGATAAAGGAGAGAGGGGTCCCCTTTGACCCCCCAAAGAAGACTATGACTTTTATAGGTATGAAAGTCAGGCAGGAAGAAGGGTTGTAATAAAGAGGAGAACTGGACAAGATAGACTGTGAAAGCTGGCTGGGTCCCACCTGTTGTGTGAATCATCCGACTGAAGCACAAGCTGTGCCTGCACGCACCAGTCTGCCAATTCACACTGGGAAAGCTCTGGTTTCTGCTTGTGTCAAATCTGGATGAAGGAGGCTTCCAGAGTGAGAGTCTGGATGTCGATAGCGGAGCTCTGCCTCCCCGCCCGACAGCCCAGCCAGGTGACTAGAGGGTTACTGCTGCTCTGCAGCAAGACGTGAGCTTGGACAGTTGAGTTTAGCATTCCAGTTGGCAGACTTCCTTGTTGGCCGAGTGTTGTGTCCGCTGACCGCCACCGGAGGTCAGCGCACACTCCTGAGCTTCAGTCCGGCACAACAATGGGACTAGGATTCTAGTCCCTCCACTGGGGGGAACCAATGGGACCTTGGCGGGAGATTCAAACCCACCAATGGGACCAGGGGAAGCCCCTGGACTGTGTATATAGTTGGCCTGCCGGCCGTTAGTCTTTAGTCTTGTTGTGTACCAGTAAAGCCATGCTGATCACTACATCAGTCTCCGTGCTTTCTTTACGCGTCTAACCCACTACACTTCACCGAGTTTCATAGCATAGCAGTGTTTTCTGACGCTAAGCGGTGATGAATATCTCTTTAGCATTTATAAAGAGGTCTGCTGGGACCATTAGCAGGATTTTGACCAAGCTTTAGCGCTTCTTGTGCCGCATTGTATTCTTTCCCCTCAAATGTGCATTGCCTCCTACATACCCAAGATGCAAGGAATCATTTCTGTGACCTGGCTCCTTCCCACCCCTCTGTCTGTCACTACAGCCTTTTATAAAGTCTGGGAGATCGATAGGTAAAGAAGCGATGTGAGTTACTGCCAGATTGACCCGTTTGGGAAGCGATTAGTCATAACTGGGGGAAAGTTAAGAAGAGTTAGGGTTAGGTAAAGGTTTCCCTTGCTCGAAAGCCAGTCGAGTCCGACTCTAGGGTTGCGGTGCTCATCTCTGTTTCAAAGCCGAAGAGCCAGCGCTGTCCGAAGACGTTTCCGTGGTCATGTGGCCGGCATGACTAAACACCAAGGCGCACGGAACGCTGTTACCTTCCCACCGAAGTGGTACCTATTTATCTACTTGCAATTTCTTGCTTTCAAACTGCTAGGTTGGCAGGAGCTGGAACTAGAGTTGGGAGCTCACTCCATCATGCGGCACCCGGGTCTTGAACTGCTGAACTACCGACCTTCCACAACAATGTGCTGGTGATCCCTGGCCCTAAAGATATCTGGCTGTCATCGACTAAACACCAAGGCGCACGGAACGCTGTTACCTTCCCACCGAAGTGGTACCTATTTATCTACTTGCAATTTCTTGCTTTCAAACTGCTAGGTTGGCAGGAGCTGGAACTAGAGTTGGGAGCTCACTCCATCATGCGGCACCCGGGTCTTGAACTGCTGAACTACCGACCTTCCACAGCCTGCAGTTCAGCGTCTTAACCACTTGAGCCACCGCAGCAGTTAGGGTTACGGTTATTTTAATAAAGTATGTGTGTGTGTGTGCGCGTGCACACACACACACACATATTAAAAACAGCTCTTAATTCATGTGCTGGTTTCTTTGTATGCAATATTGTATGCAACATTGGCCTACTAGTACATCTTCCATCTGGCTAACAGGTCAAGGGCATGCAAATATCTTATACACAGCAGCAATCATGGGGATTTAAAAACTCTTTAAGAAGATGCTGGGGCTATGTCTAAACCAACCAACATTCTTTTGTTCATGATCAGCAGAAAAGCCTTGTACGCGTGCAGCTCCATCGCAAATGCAAGAGAGAACCTCACAATTCCCAGCTGCGAACCAAAGAAGATGGCCAGACTCAGTTGTTGCTCGATGCTGCAGATTGCCTTCCACGTGGCTAAATGGTTAGTACTTGGATGGGAGCCCACCAAAGAAGTTGAGGGTCCCTACACAGAGGCAGGCAATGGCAAACCACTTCTGTTCATCTTTTGCACTGAAAACTCTACGGTCACCATAAGTCGGCTGCAACTTGTTGGCAAAAAAATTAAAAGATTCAAATCCCCACCCTAACATGAAAGTAATGGGGTGATCTTAAGGCAATTGTTCTCTCTTGGCTTAACCTACTTCACAGGGTTGCTGTGTGGATCAAATGGAGGGGAGGGGCCATGTATACCACCCTGAGATCCTAGGAAGATGAGTGTGATCAAAACAGACAAAATAGACAAATTGGAATGCTTAGAATAAGATCTTGCCCAAATGAATTGAAATGTGCAGATCATCAATACTGCAACCACTGTATATTTCACGTTAACTTTCCAACAGTTTGGTCTATAAAATTAACTTGCATTTCTTTCCCCGTACTGAAGAAAAAAATCCCACCTTCCCAGAGACTTTCATATATTTACAATGCAAAGCTTAGAAAGGGCCAGCACCAGTTCTGGTTATTCAGTGGATTGAATTTTACATCCCCCCCCCCCAATATAGTGCTATTAAAATTGAAGCTGCCATAAATAAATTTAAGCCCACCTCAGTTCCGTGCTACTATGCCATATACCCTAAAAATACATTTAGGGGATCAAATGGTATTACTACACCTAAAGGGTTGAATCCAGCTTGCCTTTTAATGCGATCTTGCACAGTTCCCCTCCTTACCACAGCCCACCTCCTCCCACATGGCTTTTGGGCATGCAGCTCCCATGATCCCCAGTGCAGCCTTTTTGGTGGTCAAACAGGACTTCTTTCTTTCTTCCCCAGCAGAAGAACAAAGGACCTGGCTAGCTCCAACCTGCTGTTTCCATGATGCCTCAGAATTCATCTCCCATATTCCAAAAGCAGAAATCAAGCCGCCAAATGCATTTGTTCAACTTCTCTGCTTTGATACTTCTGCCACACAAACAAGCTAGGGAGACCTCAGGGTAAATCTTTTGCATCCTCTGTGGTGTAAGGGGAATCCAGTTAATGCTGTTCTCCTTCTTGTATGGCAAACCAAACCACAGTCAGCTTCGGAGCCCATCCATACCTCTGCTCTGTGAAGCAAAAGGCAGCCAGTTTGGCCCTCTGGGCTGCATCTGGAATTGCCCAACAAAGAGCTCTAAACAAGGAGTAAATAATCAGCTGTTCCAGGATTCAGATCCTATTACTTGGCATTTAAAGCACACCACTGGGGTACTGTTTCAGTATCTTTCCAAGACGGGCAGGGGACAGAGAGAAGAGGGAGAATTCTATATTGCAGGGGTGCAAAACGTACCACCAAGGGATCACATGCAGCCCACCAATCTGGTCCAGCCCTGCTACCAATCTGGTGGGTCAGCAGGCATTGCTGGGCTGTGTGCCCACTATTGGCTATGCCTCTGAGCAAGGGCCAGCTCAGAATCTTGGGGTAGCTCAATGCCAATGAAGCAATGCTCAAAGAAGCACCAACATCTGGAATCTCCCCCCCCAAAAAAATGCTAACAACAAACCAAGTGGAGGTCTACCTTCTTTGCACAACCCCAGGGCAAACTGAGGCTGTGTTAACCTGCAATTCACAATGGAGCTATGAAATGAGATTGTGACATTCATATTTGAGCTAAACCCACCCCCCACCCCACCCAGCAACGCGAACCCTGAGATTCATACGGTGACCTAATGATGTCATGGTGCAGGACCTTGTGATGTCATACTTTCACAATATGGGCCACTTATTTCCAGTCAAGGTCAGTTCTGGTCCACATAACTGGGTAGCTGCTTGATTGAAAAGGGTTAAGGGAAGATATCTCAACCAGGTAGATCTGGAGTAGCTCCAGATCTGCTCCTTTACCTTACCTTTAATAATGGTTAATTCGCCAGCAATATGTAATCTGTGCCAGAGAAGGCTTATTTTATTTTATTGGCAGAGGTAATAATAATAATAATAATAATAATAATAATAATAATAATAATAATACTTTCAATTTATTGATCGCTTTTCCCCATCCATGCAGGCTCAGAGCGATTTACAGTTACTCAGAGACAATGGACTAACAATATATTCGTGGGGGATAGGGAAGACAACATACAATATTTAATCACACACATATTGTAGCTGTACTTTAGAAACAACCTCTTTTAAGTCCTTCGGGAAATGATTCTGCACCAAGGAAATATTTATTATATAGGCAATGAGAGCTCATATTCCCCCTCCCCCAAGATTTGACCAGCCATTAAGGGCAAGGGTGAAATTCACAGGTGGTAGTTTTTAACACCCAAGACCCTACTAGTATCAGTCACTGAAAACTCACAGGCGAATGCCGCAGACTCTCTGACTCCAAGAGCTACAATCAGCGGTATTGAGCGTGAAAGCAGTTTTTGGTCTATGGAGGCCCCATGTTTGTTTGTAAAAGCTAAGCCAGCTGTGATTAACCTCTTGGTGGTGGAAGTACCATCATCTTGCAGCCAACCTATGGCAACCCCTCATGGGGTTTTTGGGGAGAGGGAGAGGGGGAGAGAGAGAGAGGGAGGAAACTGAGATAAACATACAGGCTTTGGGGACCTGTTTTGCTGTTGTCTGTATGCACTACAATTTGAAATTAGTCCTCCCAAGCTGTTGACTTAAGTGCCTTGTATGATCTATGAACATTCTGATAGAGGAGGAGTTTGAAACTGCCAGCCCCATCTGGGTCTGGCCCTTATGGGCTATGTGGTTCGCAGAGAAGGAAGGGGGTCAGTAGGGAAGGGAGTGTGCAGAAGTGCCGGCCACATAGCCATGGAAACGTCTTTGGACAGCGCTGGCTCTTCGGCTTGGAAATGGTGATGAGCACCACCCCCTAGAGTCGGATTCGACTAGCTTTTGAGCAAGGGAAACCTTTACCTTTTTACCATCAAGTCACAACTGACTTATGGTGATCCCAGTAAGGGGCTTTCAAGGCAAGTAAGAAGCAGAGGTGGTTTGCCACTGCCTTCCTCTGCAGAGTCTTCTTTGGTGGTTTCCCATCCAAGTACCGACATCACTTAGCTTCTGCGATTTGATGAGCTTGGGCTATACCATTCTGCCTCCCCTTCCGTGGAAGTGTCACCCAGCGGAAATAGGGAGCCCTCCCAAAGAAGGTCAGATGAATTATCCCACAGCTGGAAACGAACACAAATCTCTACCTAGGGAGGTCTTTTTCAATATTTTCACCTAATGGGGGGGGGGGGGGGGAGGGATGCTTGCAATGTTGTTCACATAGAAACTCTCCCTTGTGTATACCCACTGCAATGTGTTGTGCACAATAATCTGTACCATGACATTTAATAAGAATCACGATGCCGTGGGAGAAAGGTGTTCTTCCTTCGTCTATAGGGCAAGATGAGTGAGTGTGGGTGACACAGGAATGCTGAGGAAGGGAGGGGGGGAATCCGGGCTTCTCAGAACTTGTAAATGAACCAGCATTCTTGTGCAAAGCAAGAAAAGAGCCAGCCTTGTATAGCAAGATGGAGAGTCAGTGAGCTGGGTTGAAAAAGCCAAAAGCGTTTAGTTCTGCCACAAAAAGATGCAGAGGAGGATAAAGCTAGAAACAAGAGTGAGCTTTCAACCAGGTTTGTAGCACACTCCCCAACCAAGCAGAAAGACTTCGTACTTACATCCAATGCAATCGTTTCAATACTGTATGCCTTCGGTAATGGTTGGCCGGGTGGCTGCCAAGTAAGCACATCTGGATTCAGTTAGTTCTGGCATTCCTCAGCCTCTGAACATATAGCCCAGGGAAGCCTTGCAGAGTTAAATAACCGTGGCTCCCCTTTTTGTTCTAGAGAGCATTCAGAAGGGGCAGCCGTGCACCCCTTCCGCGCGCAGGATCACAGGCAAATGTGGCTTATTTCTTGTGTCCAGAAACTTGCTGGTGGGGGTAGGAGGCTGGAGGAAATTTAAAAAACCCTGTCTGAATTAAGAAAAGGAACTCAACCGGACTCCAAGAGCTAGTCACATGACCTGTGCAGATGTTTCAGTCCAAGAGTTGGAACAGTCACGGCGTACACGTGATACAGATGTTCGGCAGCACAAAGGGGGCCGGCTTAAGAATGCATGTGCTTGGGAGGGTGCATTTCCATGTGTGCGCACATATGCAAAAAAAAAGAGAGAGAGAGAGCTTGAAATTTGGAAGCAGCATCCCTGGCTCCCCTTTTTAAAAAATGCACACATAAAATTAGCTGCTTGTAAAACACCAAAGGAATTGCATTTTTAAAACTTAGGAAGAATTATAAAACAGTTTGCACTTCTAGCGGGACTCCAGACTGATCTCTCTCTCTCTCTAACACAAACACACACACACTTGCCTTTAAAAAAAAAAAAAAATCTGTCCCCTTAAGTGTTTTAGTCCCAGGCCAAGTAGCACATCAGTTTGAAAACTGAGAACTGAAGTGTCTGCATTGTAAGATATATCTGACCTTCATTAATGATGATGGGAGGTGTTGTGGCTCTGGTAAACCAGCTGCTTCCAGGTTCAATCCTGGCATTGCCAGGATCCGGTTGTAGGTGATGTGAAAGCCCTCTGCCTGAGACTCTGGAGAGCCACTGCCAGTCTGAGTAGACAGTACTGACTTTGATGGACCAAGGGATGCCAGCTCCCGAATGGAACCCGGGGGATCCCCTGGAATTACAGCTCATCTCCAAATGACAGAGATCAGTTCCCCTGGTGAAAATGGCTGCTTTGGAGGGTGGACTCTATGTGCCCCACTGAGGTCTCTGTCCTCCCCAGGCACCATCCCCCACATTTCTAGGAGCTTCCTAACCTGGCCACCCTAGATAGACCAATCGTCTAATACATTTATAAGGCAGCTTCATGTGTTCATGATTTCAATGATAATTTGTCTTGTATCAATAATCAAAACAGAGTGTGCTCCTCAGATCAGCACCAACAAAAGGCAGGGCCCTTGCCCCTACAAACCTGGCAGCTCAGATTTAGACACGGCAACAAAAGATTTGGGAACCGGTCTCCCACTGTATTTTCAACTCTATATCTCAGCTGTGGAGGCTGGATTCCGGAGCACGCCCAGGGGTCCAGAGTGGTTTGCTGTTGGAAGAAGGGCTGCTGAAGATAACGAGGCTATTTGGGATGAATTCAAGAGGATGAGCCATAAGAAGGGAGGGCAGGAGGGGTCTGGATGAGCTCCCACAACAGCAGTCAGCCCCTGCACGGGAGCTGGCACTGGGTGAGTTGCATTTACACAGTGCAAACTGTACGTACACAGTTTGGTGTAGTGGTTGAGAGCGGTGGACTCTAATCCGGAGAACTGGGTTTGATTCCCCACTCCTCCACATGCAGCCAGTTGGGTGACCTGGGGTCAGTCACAGTTCTCAGGGCTGTTCTGTCAAGAGCAGTTCTCTCAGAGCTCCCTCGGCCCCATTTACCTCACAGGGTGTCTGTGGTGGAGAGAGGAAGGGAAGGAGATTGTAAGCTGCTCTGAGACTCCGAGTGAAGTGTGGGGTATAAAGCCAACTCTTATTTTACTTCATTTCTGCCCCCCCTTTTCTGTTGGAAGGGTACTGGTTCTGGTGGTCCAGATCCTTCTTGGTTAGCAGAGTGCACAAGGCTGTAATGCAGCAGTGCTTTTATTAGACCTGAACAAGTGCTTGCAAAGTTACAAAGGTTACAAAGAGCCACTGTTTCAAGTCGAAAGAAAACAATATCTACTTTATTCCAGAAATACATGCTTGGGTAGAGAAGCAGAGACAGTTCCTATGCCATCTAGCTAACAGATGGGAGTGGATGCAGAAAGGAGTGTTCATCTGCACTTCAAAGGGACAGAAGGGAGTAAACAGAAGGATGCTTAGTGTTTGCCTATCTGCTTGCAACTCTCTGTGGTCACACGTCTTCTGGAGGCTGAGACACTGGGACATCGCATCTGGTACTTCCAACATTTTCTCCTCGGCGGGGACCCAAAGTAGCTTACAACATTCTCCCCTTCTCCATTTTATGCTCACAATGACCCCGTGAGGTCGGCTGAGAGCACGTGACTGGACCAAGGCCCCCCAGCAAATTCCATGGTAAAGTGGGGATTCGAACTTGGAGTCTCCCAGATCCCAAACACTAACTGCTAAGCCAGGCTGGCTTTTGATTGCAAGTCTGGTAATGATGTGTACATTTGTAATGTGAATGCAAATTAGCCTGTGTAAATGTGGATCCTCTTTTTGGTTGTCCGTAGAGGACCACCTTTCCCAGGCCAGGTTGGGGAGAGAGGACTCTGTACTTGTGTGGATGGTTTTCCTTTTCATGAAGCTTATGGTTGTGGTTTAGAAATGCAACCCCTGGGATTGGAAGAGGAAGGCTGACAGTGGGGCTATTTCATCTGTCCCCCTCATCTCATTTTCCCACTGTAAAATCACCACCAGCAGCTGCTTTCCCCCTTGCTGGGGAAAACACGGGTGTGGCACTCTTTCTGCAGAAAAATGAGGACGGGGAACTGGTGAATCAGTCACCCTCTCTCCACTCCCCCCCCCTTCTGACTTGAAACCCAGCAGCTGTCCTTGGTAAACAGAACCATCTGAAGAAAAGCACTGCAGATGCAAAGGACTGGCCCTGAGGGAGCAGGCGTTCAGCTCCTGTCAGAGATCCAGGATCCTCAAGGGAACCGGTTTGCTTGGGAAAGTGGAGAATAGACTGGATCCCCAAATTCATTTTATTTAGAGCTTTAAACCCTGCCTTTTGCCCTAGTTAGGGCCTAAAGCAGCCTACAACATTCCCTTCTCTCTTCCGTTTTATCCTCACAACCACAGCCCTGTGAAGTAGCTTAGGCTAAGAGAGGGTGGCTGGCCCAAAGTCTCCCACCAGAGTGCTTACATGGCCAAGTGGGGATTTAAACCTGGTCTTAATCTGACACTCTGACCTCTCATGCCACACCCCCTCTCCCTGAATGTTGATAAGAGCTGAGAGAGTTTACGTATGAGGGAAGCCAAGGAGACAGTCCTGAGAATAACAGTGTGGGAAAGGGACGGGTTGAGGGCGGGGCGGGACAGCCATCTTGCATGTCAGTCATTGAATCCCAGCGTACCCTAGTGGTGAAATGAAAGCAGAAGGGGCTGATGGGGGGGGAGGATTGTCTAGGGGCTGATGGGGGGGGTTGTGTAGGTGCAAATATTAAGTTACCTTTGTTACTAATCTATTAGAGGGCAACCTCATTCTGTTCCTGACTTAAGCACATGAAACCTCAGGGATTTTTTTGTGGGTGGAATTGGTGGAAATCAGCCCAACATTTTACACACACACACCAGCACCTGTTTCTTCAACAAACAAAAAACAAAGGCACTGTGAAAACTGATAAAGGGCCACATTGTATGTTCTATACAACGATACAGGAAAATATGAAGGGTAAATGTTGATAAATAGCACACTGATGCAGCAGCATTTAATGTGTGAGTGAAGGTTGGGAAATGGCACCGAGCAGTTCTGCACATAGCCCCATGATCTGTACATCATCCAAGATGCCAATTGTACCTCATGGCCAAATCCCAAGATGGCAGCCTGTGGCCATTGACACAGCAATGTTTACCCTCTACTGGTTACCACATGTGTGCATGCAAAGGTCTCAGATTTGGTCCCTGGCGCCTACAGTTCGGCATCTTGGGCAACAGGTGCCGGGGCAGTAGGGAAGGAAGAACTATTCTGGAGCAAGCCAAGTGGACTGGGCCCTGCAGAGCCACGAGCCGATGATGCAAAGTTCAGCAGTGGCTCAGCTAGGGCTTCCTCTTAACAAACTGGCAGCACTTTGGGAGGCGTTAAATGCCAAACTGATACCGATTCTCACTGCCACTGAAGGGTTGAAGACACACGGACCCATAGGTGCTGGCAAAGTTCCTGGGGCTTGCTTCCTGTCTTCAAGCTGACCTCTAGAGGAGTGGCCCACCAGGAAATTTCCTTGTCAGTCGACTGGTCAGCCCACTGCTGCTGTCAAAAGACCCTAGAGTGCTTGTGCCAGTCATAGGCAGACAAATCCTCTAACTCAGTGTAAAGCAGTCCCCTGTGGTCCAGGTGTTTAGGCCCCCTTTCTTTGCATAATAATTTTATCCACGTCTGCAAATGCTTTGGCTCAGCTTTGCCAAAACATGCCCCTGGGATACCAGCTCAGGTCCCTTCCTTCTTCCCATGGCCAGTCCAAGACAGAGAATGTTCCCAGCTTTTAAGCTCGGCAGAAGTATTAAAAACAATCCACCTCCTGCAACAAAACTCCCTTTTGAACTCTTGCTGTTCAGTTCCCAAGAGGTATTCCCAGAACACACAAGCATTTGTTCCTTTTGAAACACAAAGCAGTTTTATTTGATTTTTGCCTTATCTTGGGGTGTTTAAAAAGAACAGCATGTTTGGAACTTGGTGATACAAAACAAAAATATCTCTGCCAATACATATGGCGGTTAGACAAAGCAAAATTCAAGAAGGATCCAAGTGAACGGCTTACAAGGAAATACTGATGCTTTCCTTTATAATTTTGGCACTTTTAAAGCAAATGTAAAACGCAACACTGCATTTCAAAGATGACAGTATACAGAAATAAAGAATGCGGCATATGAAAGAGCTGCCTCCTCTCATTACTTTTGCAAATCACTGTCCACTTCTCCTGTTGCAAAAGCAAAGCCAAAGGCTGCTTTCCGCAGCTGCCCTTCCGCTCACACCCCTCCTCTTCCACTGTGGAGGTGTTCCTCTGCTGTGCTGCATTCTTCTTGCCCACCCTACACTCGGTTTGTCAACTCGAGTTAGGAAAGTCATGGAGATTTGGAGGTGGAGCCTGGTGAGGGCGGGGTTGGGAGAAGGGCGGGAACTCAGTCCGAGTCCACCCTCCAAAGCAGCCATGTTCTCCAGGGGAGCCGATCTTTGTACCACAGAGATCAGTTGTAATTCCTGGAAATCTCCAAGCCAACACTACCCTAGACACTGTTCAGCTCTCCAAACACCCTTGGAGGAGCATGCATTTTTGCACTGGAGGACTGGCTGCCCCAGCAGTGGAAAAGGGTGTTTGCAAAGGTAGAAAGACGGCTTGGGACTGAAAGCTCATTTTCATGGTGCTCATTAGGAAACCAAAAGAAATTCCATCGGAAACGGCAGAATTCTTTGGTCAGCGATGCCATTCCATTAAGAGAGTGAGGCAGGGAAACTCTGTTATTGACAATTTAGAGTGGAGTTTCCTGCAATTCACCAGACCTACAGGTATCTGCTTGTCTTGTGACTACAGACCTGAATAGGGTACCATCGGTGGGGTGGATCCAACCGTCCTCCAAGTACCCTTCATCCAATTTAACTGGCCCTTCCTCCACTGAAGAGTCACTTGTGTTGGAGGTAGGCTCCTTTGGCTGGAGCAAAGCTTTACACTTTGCTTGGGGAAATAGTAAGCTGCATCCCAGCATCTTTTCAACAATGGTGTCCACAAATTAAGATTACCAGTGTGATGCTAAGAAAAGTAACAGTCTTCTAAGGTTGTGGACTTCCATTGCTTAGGATTGCACTATACTTGCTTCATCCCTGCACATCTGACATGGAATACTGTTGCATGGGGTACATGTGGTGCTTATGCATGCCCAATGTGGATTGACACGGCAAATGGTGCAAGGACTGCATGGCCAATCCAAGACCAAAAATGTAGTTGATTAAGAGCTGACACCGACTTGCTGTTCCATGAACCTGTTAACTGCATAGCAATGACGCAGTATGTCTGGGAAATCGTAGGTAACTTTTATTCAAATCGATGAACATTTGAAGAGTGGAGCTGAAAAATCACCCAGAGCTGAAATAAACTTTGAGGGAAAAATTTGCAATTACAATTTTTTTTAAAAAATCACAATTTTGATTTGGACACTATTGCTGCACTCAGACAACCGAGTGACCTATGGCATGTTGGATACCACACGACTGTTGCAAAATAGGAATAATTCATAACTGGATTTTACTGCATGAATCGACCAATCCTGTTGAGCCTGACTACAATATCCAATGGCGTGTGGCTGCAGTCAAACTCTGGTTAGCCTAAGGAATGTCAATCGGTTTGTTCATTCTTGCCTTCCCTCCGCCCGCCCGCCCCCCACCAGAGAAAACATCCTCTGTACACTGTAATCTCTGTGGGCAGCCAGCCATAAGGGGCTACACTAGTCCACAAACCGTGGTTCATGAATTCAGATTTCATTAACAAACCACAGTGTGTATGAAGTGCAGTTCACAAACCAGCCTTGTTTGAAACCACTGATTTATTTCAAAATATTTGTATCCTGCCTTATCTCCTGAGACTCAAGACTGCTAACAAAGCAACAAGAGTTACACAGACATGAAACCAGCACAGATAGGCCACCTCTGCCTCGTAGAGGGTACCCACCAGGAGAAGGCTGTCTGAAGAGCAAAACTTGCACATTCCAGTTTGAGGCCAACCAATAAACCCTGGTTTTGTCATGACATCTGAATTCAGCCTGATTTTTTTTCCTTTTCAGTGTGGCTTTCAGATGTTAGTAGTTAAATGCCAGTAACAATGCACGCATGCAAGTTAAAACCGTCTGCCGCACAAGGGTGTATAAAAGCAGAGCCCTAAAACAAACCACCTAGAAATGGCTCACTCTAGATGGCAAAAAGGAGCACCAGAAATGCCAAAAGGGAGATGAGTCAAGCAGATGGCTAAGATTGGGTGCACTTTTCTGAGTACTCTTATTGGGTACTAGCTAGACGTTCCGCTCCCTTTAAAAACAGAAAAGAAACCAAACTTTTAAAAAGGTGATAGTGCTAATATATGACCATCTATTCCATCTTCTGTTCCAGTGAAATAAACACTGCCATCACTGCCACTGCACCCCTGTGGAGGGTCATGCCGATCTCAGCCACGATACAAATTGTATTTTCATTTTTCACGCTTCCACTCTCCAAAAATACATGGCATCAAATGGCTTTTGTCTAGGAGTTGAGAAAGCTCTTCCAAAACACTGAACTGCTGCTGCCAACATCAGTAGAAACTGAGCCGAGTCTTAAGGTGCTAATAATAAATTCCAGTCTGAAACTTGGAGAAGTTTCAGTTGCGTGAAATGAACAAATAATGACATTCCTGTCCCAAATAACCTCTGCCCCTGCTTTATCTGCCAGCTTAAAAATGACATCAGTGTGTGCACAAAGCTGTTTCAAGGCTGAACTCTCCAATTCATTAAGGATGGCTGTAACGATTCCTTGTTTGTGTGTGTGTGTGTCTCTTTAAAAGTTTGGTTGCATGGCTGTGGTAGAGTGGTTGAGAGAGGCCAGTGTGGTATGATTGGTGGTTGAAAGAGAAGGGGAGGGGTTTTGGAAGTGAATCTGGTTGGATGAGTATGTGAGTCAGTAGTTTCAGTTACAGGTTGACAGTTGATGAAGTTAGTTCTGTGTTGAAGTAGCTAAAAGTGGACAGCTGCGGTTGTTCAGTGCAAAAGAGAAAGAGAGCTGAAAGGTGAATGTATAGGAAAAAGTAAAGTAAAGTTTAAGTGAAGTAAAGTTATAGGAAAGTCTGAGTGTCATAACAGACTGGAGTGAAACAGTGAACATATATGGCATTGAGATAAACAAGTGTTACAAAGTTACATGACAAGATCCCTGTCAGTGAGGGAAAAGATTGAGTGTGATACCAAAGAAATTGTACATCATTTACACATTACTAGTTACATTGTATCACCCTCTTATTTAGTATTTATTTCAATAAATCCTCTTTTATTTAAGTTTATACCAGCTCTGAATGAAATACTTCTCAGGACCACATAGTTCCTCGTAAGCCTTGAACTCGGTCTACCAAACTAAAAAGAGCAACAGTAGAAGCATAAAGGTTTGGAAATCCTTAAAATTTCCTGGTGGCAGCAGAATCTGCCCAGTTAAACAAAACAAAGAACACTTTTAAAGTGAAACTAGTCCTCCCCAATAAGGAGGACGTCACACTGGCAGATTTTTTTTAAAAGAGGAATCACCTGCAGTATTTGAAGTTGTTAAATTTAAACCTGAATCTAAATTTAATCCACATACCATTAATCCCAATGTATTATTATTTGAGGACTCGGTCCTGGAAGAAATACAAGAAATACAAGCAGCTACTGTACTCTCCCAGTGTGCCACAACTGTAATAAATTGGGAAGTGCATTCTCCAATACTGAGCCGATGGGTACACAGTGAGAAATACTGGAGTTTATAGAATCTCGGAGGCTTGGGGGCAATTTCCAAATCATCTCCCCCCGCAAATGATTCTTTACAGCCCCCCCCCCAATTGTGAAATACAAAAAGTAAAGCTATGGTTCACCATTCCAGCATCCAGAAAAGGATTCTAAGGCATGGAGGAGCTGGGGAGAGCCAGCACCGACAAGCCCAGAGATCTGCTAAGCCAGCCATGTGGTCGACTTGGTGGTGGTGGGTGGGGGGGGGGGGGGAGGGAGAGTCTTTCCCATTTGTGCTACAGACAGAGGAAGAGGAAGCTGAGAGGGGGAAAAGGTAATTTAACAAAAAACCTGACTGCTTCCTCCAAGCTGTGGGGAAACCAAACTGGAGAGGACTCGGGGAGAGAGAGATGAATTATTGCTGCTCCTTGGTGCTGAAAAAGTACATGGCTTACTCCCGAATGCAAAAAAGGGATAGATCCCAGACAGGGTTCCAGGTTTTGAAAGGCCCTGGAAAGTTCCCAGGGCATCCCTCCCCTCTTCTACCCCCCCACACCCTCCTTCCCTTCCCATCACCTGCATGTCTCCCACCTGTCTGCTTGTGAGCTCTCCCACCGCCCAGGCTCACTACTGCCTGCAGCCCTTTTCCCAGGGGCCCAGGGCAACGCACACACCTGGGCACACAATGGGGAGCTAGAAATGTGAGTGTGCGTGGGGGGGGTCAACAGCTGTTGGGCCCTGGCAGCTGCCCCACCACAGGGGATGCTGACGCCAGCCCTGATCCCAGAGGTTAGTAAGATACTCCCGCGTAACTCCGTAAGACACACAAAATGCTGCTGGACTGTTCACACGAAGAGCACCAAAGGCTAGTTCACACAGGCCTTTTCACTTCCAGCAAGGGGTGCGCATATAAAAGAGCCATCTTGGAATATTTTTTTTTTTAAAAAGGGAAGAAACCTTGCTGGGAACTTGTCTACCACCACAAATGTAACACTTTCCCAGTGGAACTGGTTCACACATTCAGTGGTCAGTCATTTTAAGGCACGTAGGTTTATTTGATCCTCCGGTGGCTGTTCCAATGGAGTCGTTTCACACGTTTGGTGGTCCATTAGTTTTAAGGCATGTAGGTTACTCGGTCCTCCGGTGGACTGATGCATCCAACTCAGCCATTTCACAAACATGGCTGTGAATGTGTTGTGCTTTCTTGAGTCACCTCCAGGTAAGATTCATGGGTGATCCATTGATGGCTCATTTGTATGGACACATACAAGACAGGGAAGGAGCTGTGGTTCAGTGGAAGAGCCTCTGCTTGCACGCAGAAGTCCCAGGTTCAATTCTTAGCATCTCCAGATGAAAGAATCATGTCTCATTCATTATAAGGCAACTTCACGACACACAAAATGCTGCTGGACTGTTCACACAAAGAGCACCAAAGGCTAGTTCACACGGGCCTTTTCATTTCCAGCAAGGGGTGCACATATAAAAGAGCCATCTTGGATTTTTTTTTTTAAAGGAAGAAACCTTGCTGGGAACTTGTCTACCACCACAAATGTAACACTTTCCCAGTGGAACTGGTTCACACATTCAGTGGTCAGTCATTTTAAGGCACGTAGGTTTATTTGATCCTCCGGTGGCTGTTCCAATGGAGTCGTTTCACACGTTTGGTGGTCCATTAGTTTTAAGGCATGTAGGTTACTCGGTCCTCCGGTGGACTGATGCATCCAACTCAGCCATTTCACAAACATGGCTGTGAATGTGTTGTGCTTTCTTGAGTCACCTCCAGGTAAGATTCATGGGTGATCCATTGATGGCTCATTTGTATGGACACATACAAGACAGGGAAGGAGCTGTGGTTCAGTGGAAGAGCCTCTGCTTGCACGCAGAAGTCCCAGGTTCAATTCTTGGCATCTCCAGATGAAAGAATCCTGTCTCATTCATTATAAGGCAACTTCACGTGCATTAATGCAACGGTCAACAAGTTGGGGGGGCGCATGTGCAACCTGGCCGTTGCTAAGCAGAACCAGCCCCAGTTACAGATACAGTCACTCAACGTAGCCTCTATCCCAGCACCCACCAGTTTGTGCTTACACATTCAAGCTTGGGAATATTTTGGTTCTTATGCTGCGAGGCACTCCAAAACAGTGAAGATCTGATTGGACCACTTTCCTTGGGAGCCTATTGGAAGACGGGATTTTTTTGAAAATATCCATAGTGCAGCACTGAAACATTCAGCGGTCTTCGGGTGTAAATCAGCATTTTCAGTGGCTTCTTTTGACAGGGAGCCACCAGTGGCAGATACCACAGCTGTGGGTAAAGGGGCTGGCAATGAATTACTAAGGTGCAGTCAAGAAAGTTGTAAACTCACAAGAGTGTTCAAAGTAACGGCCCTTTAGCCCTTTTGTCCATTTCCTACACTGCCATCTCGTTTGGGTGAATTCCTAGCAGCTCCTCGGCTAAGCTTATGAGGCCATTCTCCTCCAGAGCAGTGACCAGTCTCTGAATGGTGGCTTTCTTGCCCTCGGAGTCAATAAACTTGCGGAGCATCTGGTAGGCTTGCTCGTAAAGGCCTTCCCGCTCGTACTCCATGGCTAGGTTGTCGATGGTGGGATCCCGAAGGGCTCGGCAGCTGGCCTGCAGAGACCGGCCCACTTGCTTCCATTTCTTTGAGACGAGTTTGGCAAACTTCTGATGGTCATCTAGGGTGATTTTTCTGTTGGCTTGAAAAGATAATGGGTGGGGGGGAAACACTAACTCATCGTAACAAACCAGGCACACATTTCTTAAAGGACATGTCTACTGTTCTCTTGCGTGTATGATTGTGTCACCAGCCCTTGTTGGGGTTTGTCTGCACCAAGGGTTGCCAGTATTACCTCAGCAAATGGTGGGAGATTTTGAAAGCCAGTGTCTGGGGAGAGTGGATTTTGGAGAGGATGTGACATCGCTTCCAGGTGACATTCTAGGAATTTCTACTACTCTCTATGGTAAAGACATAGAGACATATGGAGATTCCTAGAGTGTCACTGTAGAGGCCATTTTTCAGCCTTTCCCCCCTCCTGCTCTCAATTTCTCAAGGGCAGGGGAAGGGGTCTGAGGGCAAAGGTTTATCTACCGTTACCTGCAGCAGCTGCTACTGCATCAGAGTAGCCCAAGATTAGCTTTGCAGATGGGAATCTGGAATGTGCAGTTCCTCACACTGGGTTTTTGTGATCTTGCTTTCTTTCAGATGTCCCAACGCACATCTTACTTGCCTGAAATTGCACACTAAAAGGGACACAATGGCTGTCCCTCTAAGGCCCCTTACTTAACCAATTGTCATTTCCATGTACAACATTTCCTAGGGCAATGGTCTTCAGGCTTTCCAGACCTTTACATCCAGGCCACTGAGCTGCAAACACGTGACAGGAAATCATGTAGCAGGAAAAGAAGTCAGTCTCTCTGAACTTGCCTGTGTTCTCCCCTGCTGACCGACCTCATCGTGCTGCTCATTTTAGCATGGTGTTGTGCTCTTATTCTCTATGCAAGGGCACTAGCAGCAGATCCTTCCAAAAAGCAACAACTTTCCCCCTCACCTGATGATTCTACACAGGCCCGCAACCCAGCAGGTGTTCCTTGACCCACCTGACAGTCCCAACCCAAGGGCTGAACACCCCCATTCTAGGGGATATCCAATCTGAGGCTCTAATTCACAGCTGCATTGGAACACCTCTACAATACCAGTGGGGGATCTTAGCCAAGCTTGGGAACACTTGTGGTCAAAGGAACCAGGGCTTGCAAAGTCTGAAACAGGCCACCCTCAGGAACTGTGAGTTTTCTTCCTTGCTGACATTCATGGAACTTTGTTTCCTTTGTACGTTGTAACTCATGGGGAAAGAGCTGCCAAGCTGACTACAGATTCTGGTACACTGACATGAGATGTGTTCACGTGCCGAACAGCTGGAAGTGCACTAGCACTTCTCTTTATATGTGAACCTCATTTCAATACACACAAAGCTTGCGCTTTCTTCTCATAACATGGAAAACATCCATCAAACTCTTCTAGGCAGTCACATATAAGGAAAATGTGTTTTCAGAGTGCCCCCTCGCGGTGACTTAGAGAAATGTATTTGTTAAGCAATCTTCCAGGCAATCTCTCTGTCTTTCCCTCTCTCCCTTGGTGTATCTATGTGCCTGAACCAGCCATCTTTTGTGATTGAGGTAGGATTTTACCAGTTTCTTCTGCTTCCGAAAGGGCTGGATCCAGGTTCTGTGAGGGCCTGGGAATATAGCGCTTGGGCCCTCTTCCTCATCCAATCTCTTCTTCTTCTCTTCATAGGCCTCCCACCACACTCCCTGCCCACACTCCCCACCGACTCCCCGGCCCCCTCACTCATTTATTTATTTGTTTTCTTCATTTATATCTTGCCTCTCTCCCAGAGCAGCCTAAGACATCGTTCTCCTCTCCTCCATTTTATCCTCACAACAACCCTGTGAGGTAGGTTAGCCTGAGAGTGTGTGACCAGTAAGCTTCCATGGCAAAGTAGGGATTTGAACCGGGCCTCCCAGATCCTAGTACGGCACTCTAACCACTACATGAAACTGGCATTGTCCCATGCTCCCAGCCACATATACCATACACGTGCACTCTTCCTGATGGTGCCAGTTTGGTGTAGTGGTGAAGTGCGGGCCTCCCAGATCCTAGTACGGCACTCTAACCACTACATGAAACTGGCATTGTCCCATGCTCCCAGCCACATATACCATACACGTGCACTCTTCCTGATGGTGCCAGTTTGGTGTAGTGGTGAAGTGCGCAGACTCTAATTTGGGAGAACCGGGTTTGATTCCCCACTCCTCCAGTTGCACCTGCTGGATGACCTTGGGCAAGCCATAGTTCTGGCACAGCTGTCCTTGAAAAAGAGCAGTTCCTGTCAGAGCTCTCTCAGCCCCACCTACCACACAGGGTGTCTGTTGTGGGGAGGGGAAAGGAAAGGAGTTTGTAAGCCACTCTGAGATTCCTCTGGGTAGTGAAGGGTGGGGTATAAATCCAATTTCTTCTTCTTCTTTTAGATGGCAGGAGGACATTTGAGTGGACGCCAGGTGGGCTCAGGTGAGGACAGTGGGAATGAGCCCTACTGGAATCCCTGGGCCCTGGCCCACCTCAGGGTATGCTGATGCCAGCCCTAGCTTCACACTCACCAAATGACTGCCCCTGGAAGATGAAGGTGTCTCCTTGCGGCAGAGAGCTTAGACTCTTCAGAGAACTGCAAGGAGGAGGTGAGGAATCCAGAGATGGACTCTGAATTGTTGGGCTCATGATACTGCCGTTGCCTCCCTGACAACTCAAGTTCCTGAGGGATTCCTCCAGCTTTGTAATTTCTTCATCCCTGAGACGGTTAGGCTGAAATACAAATAAATATAAAAACAATCTTTACTTCAAAAGGAGCTGCATCCTGTCAGGAGGTGCCAGTGGCAAATAAAACGCAAGTCGGTGATCAGACAGGCAAAAAGTGACTATGAGGAACATAACTGCAAAAAACATCACACCCAACAATGTAAATTTCTTCAAATACATTCAGAAAACCAGCCAGGGAGGCAGTAGGGCCCTTGGATGACCAAGGCGTAAAAGGTTTACTAAAGGATGACAGGGAAACGGCAGAGAAGCTGAATGCATTTTTTGCCTATGTCTTCACTGTGGAAGATGGGAGGTGCTTGCCCACTCCAGAACCACCGATTTCGGGAGGGGTGTTGAAAGACCTGAGTCAGATTGATGAGAGAGAAGGTCCTATGCCTGATGGAGAAATTAAAAACTGACAAATCACCAGGCCCGGATGGCATACATCCAAGAGTTCTGAAAGAACTCAAATGTGAACTTGTGGAACTCCTGACAAAAATATGCAATCTATAATTACAATCTACCTCCATTCCTGAGGACTGGAAGGTAGCTAATGTAACCTATATCTTTTTAAAAGTTTCCAGAGGAGATCCGGGAAATTACAGGCTGGCCAGTCTAATGTTGATACCGGCTAAGTTGGTGGAATCCATTATTAAAGATAGAATTAGTAGGCACATTGATGAACAAAAGCTATTGAGGAAGAATCAGCATGGATCCTGTAAGGGAAGATCTTGTCTCACTAATCTGTTAGAATTCTTTGAGGGGGTGAACAAACATGTGGACAAGGGGGACCCAATAGGTGTTGTTTACCTAGACTTC
>NW_015162500.1:493303-494179 GCF_001447785.1 Gekko japonicus
TCTTGTGGATTAAAAACTGGTTAATTAACAGGAAACAGAGAGTGAGTATAAATGAGCAGTTTTCACAATGGAGAGTGGTAAGCAGTGGAGTACCACAGGGCTCAGTACTTGGTCCAGTGCTTTTTAACTTGTTCATTAATTATTTGAAGTTGAGAGTAAGTAATCAAGTGGCTAAGTTTGCTGATGACACTAAGTCGTTCAGGGTGGCAAGAACCAGGGAAGATTGTGAGGCTCTCCAGAGGGATCTGTCGAGGATGGGCAACCGGGCATCAGCGTGGCAAATGAGGTCCAGCATGGGCAAATGCACATTGGAGCCAAAAATCTTAACTATAAATACATGTTGATGGGGTCTGAACTGGTGGAGACTGACCAGGAGAGAGATCTTGGAGTGTTGGTAGATAATTCACTGAAAATGTCGAATCAGTGTGAGACGGCAATAAAAAAAGGCAAATGCTATGCTGGGGATTATTAGGAAGGAAACTGAAAACAAATCAGCCAGTATCATAATGCCCCTGTATAAACTGATGGCACAGCCCCATTTGGAATACTGTGTACAGTTCTGGTTACCGCACCTCAAAAAATGTATTATAGCATTGGAAAACGTGCAGAAAAGGGCAATTAAAATGATTAAGAAGATGGAACACTTTCCCTATGAAGAAAGGTTAAAGAGGTTAGAGCTCTTTAGCTTGGAGAAATGACGACTGGGGGTGACATGACAGTGGTTTGCAAAATTATGCATGGGATAGTGAAGGTAGAGAAAGAAGTGCCTTCCTCCCTTTCTCACAATACAAGAACTCGTGGGCACTCAGTGAAATTAATGAGCAGCAGGTTTAGAACAGATAACAGGAAGTCCTTCTTCACCCAAAAAGTAATTAA
>NW_015162500.1:494235-521726 GCF_001447785.1 Gekko japonicus
CTCCTCTGTCTTGATTCGAGATTCTTCATAAGATGAATCTATATGTTAGGTTGTTTTTGTGTGTGATGTGATATGATTGCAGATTTTTTTTTAAAATCTAGGCATTTTAAAAAGACAAACCCAAGCTTCTAGAACTTATGGCTGCAAAAAACAGACTTAGTCCTTTCTAACTGGAGATGCCTGATTGAACCTGAGGCCTTCTGCATTCTAAGCAGATGGCTCTACCACTGTGTGCATCTCTCTGTCCATCTATAAAGTGTAATTCGCAAGCTACTCCAGCCTGTTTGTCTCAGGGCCACAGAGGGGAAAGGGGGTTTAACTCTTTAACCTCCACTTGATTTTGATGACTGAAAACCAGTTTCACCACTTTGACATTAGCATTTTAAAGGGAAAAAACCTATTTTAAAGGACATGTCTTTTATCCTTAAAAATGGACAGTGCAAAACTGTGTGGAGCCCGACAGGTTAAGCCTGAGGCAAACTGAAGCTGTAAAAGACTGCAATTTGCATTTTAAAGTGTGGGTGAAGATGCAGAATTTTGGTTACATCTGTTCTAAGTTAACCAGATGGTTAGCAACTTCCATGGCCTTTTGTCCCTCTCTGTAACTGGCACGTCTTCACAGCCATAACTGGACTCTTGTTTGCAGGAATTGTAATCCCGTGCCCAGTGCCATGTTCCCACAGCACTGCTGCATGCACCCTCCCAGGGAGTGCCTGTCTGCTCATGGAGACTGTTGCCCTCTCAAGGTAGAGCTGCTACTACCTGCCTTACCCCACTCCCAAGACAGCCAGTTTGGTGTAGTGGTTAAGAGCGGTGGACTCTAATATGGAGAACCGGGTTCGATTCCCCACTCCTCCATTTGAAGCCTGCTGGGTGACCTTAGGTCAGTCACAGCTCTCTCAGCTCCCAAAATAAAAACCTAGCTCGCCACAAAAAAGAGCTAGAGTTTCAGGCTGCCAGACAATCTTCGAATCTCCTGGCTATACTACACCCACTGCCATACAATAATTAACTAATTACCCCCTCCCCTCCTTCTGTGTTTGTTGATGGAAGAGGGTAGATTTGTTGTTAACTTGGCTTTAAATATTTCTAGTTTTATGGTAAGGCTGATGATTTTATGGATTTTGATTATTGTAATATGTTTAAATTTGTATTAATTGCAGATACATATATGTTGGTACCCACCCTGAGCCTACAATATGGGGGTGGTGGGATATCAGTCTAATGAAATAAAATAAATAAAATAAAATGTTGTATGTGTGCATGTGGAAGGAGGGAGTGATATCGTAAGCTACTTTGATACTGAGTGGAGAAAAGCTGGTTAAAAGTACCAAATTAAAATAAATAAAAACTGTCCCTGTGGCCCTGGCCTGGAGGGCTCTGGCTAGCCCGATCGCATCAGATCTTTGACGTTAAGCAGGTTCGGGCCTGGTCAGTATTTGGATGGGAGACGACCAAGGAGAGTCCAGGGTAGCTATGCAGAGGCAGGCAATGGGCAGACCACCTCTGTTCATCTCTGGCCTTGAAAACCCTGTGGGGTCGCCATACGTTGGCTCTGACTTGACAGCACTTTCTACTACCAGTCTAGGGGTAAATTGCCTGATTTCTGTGCAGGATGTCACAGGTTCAGCCTTTGGTATTCTCAGCTGAATCGATGATGGATGACTCGACAGCACTTCCTACTACCACCATTATGTGTAGTAATCCACCCACATACCCCAAACTTCTGCCTTTACCTTGTCTTGGGAGATGCATTCTACACAGCGTTCCTCCTCCAGAAGCATAGAGTCCAGCTTCCCAGCACCAGTTTTCAGCTCCATCTGGACACGGACCGGTCTGGTTGTGGCCAAGGAGAGACTGAGATGTCGCTGAAGAGAGTCCCGGAGAGCTCCTTCGCGATAACTTCGCAGAAATCTGCGGCAGTTCCCTTGGTTGCAGAATTTGAGTTGGACAATCAAGTGGGGGTCACTGCAGTGGACTTTCAGCATGTCCACTCCATTGAGGCTACCGGTAGAATCTGGGGGAAGAGAAGGAGAAAAGTCAGTGGCAAACGGAGCGATGGGATTGGATCCAACCAATTTTTCTGTAGGCGAAAAAGGAAGATTCCCCTTTTTGGCTACCAAATAAAGTCTTTGCAGGGGGTGATGGGACCAGTATTTAAAAAAGGAATGTCAAACAGGGACTGCAGTAAAGAGGGAAACTAGGCAAGATGGAGTGCAAAGGCTGGCTGGATCCAACCCACAGATTCCAGTGAACAGTTCCTTCAAGCTGCTGGTTTACTGGAGGATAACACTCTGAGCTCCCATTTGAGCAGTTATAGTCTAGAGTGGTTGGATCTGCGGTGGCTCAAGTGGTTAAGACGCTGAACTGCAGGCTGTGGAAGGTCGGTAGTTCAGCAGTTCGAGACCCATGTGCCGCATGATGGAGTGAGCTCCCATCTCTAGTTCCAGCTCCTGCCAACCTAGCAGTTCGAAAGCAAGAAATTGCAAGTAGATAAATAGGGACCACTTCGGTGGGAAGGTAACAGCATTCCGTGCACCTTGGTGTTTAGTCATGCCGGCTTTGAAACGGAGATGAGCACCGCAACCCTAGAGTCGGACTCGACCGGCTTTCGAGCAAGGGAACCTTTACCTTTAGTCTAGGGATGCACCAACCTGGATGGCCCAGGCTGGCCCAATCTTGTCAGATCTCAGCAGCTAAGCTGGGTCAGCCTTGGTTAGAACTTGGATGGGAGACCGCCAAGGAAGTCCAGGGTTGCTACATAGAGACAGGCAATGGCAAACCATCTCTGAACATCTCTTGCCTTGAAAACCTTACAGGGTCGCCATACGTCAGCTGCAACTTGACAGTAATTTCCATCACCAGTCTAGGGGTGGAATGCCTGATCTCTGTGCAGGAAATCACCAGTTCAGCCTCTGGTATAGTTAAAAGGACTGCGGGTAGCAAGAAGAGCCTCTTCAACAGAGAACCAATGCCAGGCAGATTCCCGACTAATGGATTGGACTATACAAAGCTACTTCATGTTTAGCCACAGGGAAATTTCTTGAGGAAGAACTAAATTTCCTGCTGGGAATCTCATTGTTTTGAAAAACTGTTTCTATTTTTCCGTTCTCCTGACAAGGGCCTCTACACAGGCTAGAAGATGAAGTTTTTCCCATCCGGGAAATGTTTTGCCTGTTGAATTCCAGCTTGTTGTGAAGCTGTTAAAAGGCCTGTTTCTAAACAGACATGATTAGAAAACCCTGTACCTTCTTTCATGTTCAGTTATAATGTTTGCATCAATGCCAGTTTGCAAAGTTGCATCAGGGATTTGGAGCCTCAAGAATATTTGCGAGCTAAAACACATGACTGTCTGCAACTTGCATTCTCTGGGGGGTGCATGCACACAACATGGGGAAATGTGCTCTCATCCTGTGTAGGGCCAGCCTTCGAACCCGGCCTGACCCTGCCACACCAACAGCCATCAGACATGCTGTGCCTGTGTGACCCCCCCACCAAAGGGTTGCCATTTCAGACGGGTGGAGGCAGAGGGGAAGACTTTCTGCAAGGTGTAAAGCCCTTGGCTTGGACCGGGAATATATCTGAGATCAAACTGCAACCCCCTCCCCCCAAAAAACCACCAATGTATTTTGAGTATTTATAACATTCTTTTTTAAAATACCTTGTGTAACTGCAGCAATGTTACCTACTTGTCCGTTTGCATTCCTAGAACACAGGCCCATTTGATTGCCTGTCAATATAGTCACTTGGTTTATGGAGTGCAACAGAGGTCCTCTATGGAGGACACCCCCCCCCCCCCCGCTGAGTGGGGAGGGAGAATGGGCACGGGTACACCGAGCTGGCCCTCTGGGTAACTGCCCGGTCATCTGAGGACCACACAGAGGAAAAGGCCACAGGTCACCCACTTCCCATGCCATGCGACGTCATGAAAGAGTTGCTGATGGTCACGGGGCGGGGGGGCTACACACTCTGCACTCTGCAGATGACTGGGCAAGTGCTTGGAAGCAGGAGATGGGGATGGCAGGTTTCTGCCCGCTGATGCTCCTCACAAGGTGAATCAAGGCATTGGGGGGAGGGTATCTGTACAGGGCTAGTGATAAGATTTGCTGCTGGGAAAGTAATCACATGGTGCCTACAACTCTCACGGAAAGGTGGGTCTGAAATGGCACCTTTGCCCTACCAGCCCTTGTGGGGCTCACGCACAGTGTGCTAGGCACTGTATGTCAGTTCTGTCCCATTTGGCATGCTCTTCCACAAACAGGAAAGGAGGCCAATTAAAAATCAAAATCAAACAAGGGCTTGAACGGAAGTTGTGTTAGAGCCAGTGGGGTCGAAGACGGAAGGCTTTGTGACTCACCTGCCATTACCTTTATGGTTCTTTGATAAGGAGAGGACCTTGGACTGACCTACCTATCAATTCTCTAAAGAGAGGAAATGGCACCGAAGTATCAGGAACCGCTGACAGTGCAGGAACTGACAATGCAGGAGCTGCTGCCTCCCACCTATCGCTGGGCAGAGGGAGCTAGGAAGAGGGTCACATTTCCGTCCACCAGGCCGTAAATTCCGTGAGTCTCACATGATGTTTGAAGCATAAGGTCACTGATTAAAGACAAACCCAATCACCTTGCAAGTGGCTACTTTTCACATCATCAGTGGGAGGGGGTTAGCCAGTCAGCTTAAACTCAGGGCCACGCAGCAGGCAAAAGGGCACCAGGGTTCCGAACACCTACCCGCGAATGCCAGCTTGAATGCTTTGAACACCTGAGGCTTCTGCTCTGGGTTTCCATAGAGTGAAGGCAGGAGAATGTTTTCGGAGGTCGACTGGACGAAGAGGTAAGCGCTTCCCACCCAGGCATCCGTGCTGTCACCCATTTCTCTGCCAGCTGCAGGAAAGCACGGAAAGCAAAGCAACACAAGCACATCCATTAAGTCAAGGAGCCCTTCGCATGTTATTCATCAAGAGGTGTGCAAACTACTATATCATGAGTGGCTCCCGCACAGCCAAGAGGAACCGTCTCAACCATATGCATGCATGGACCAGTGCCATCGGCATCCCTCCTTGCAGGGTACCAGTTCCAAGGCTGAGACCTGAGCAATTGTCAGCAAGCTGCCAATGTGTCTATAATGTATGTATAAGCTATCACGACACAGATAACCTTATTTCCTTGGTAACGGTAGTCTGCTCTTGTACACATGTCTACCCTCACTCTCCTGTGCTCGTCTCCTCCATCGCATTCCTTTCTGTATACGCTAGTTTTGCTTTGATGGCAACTTATCTACCGAAGGCCACAGGTGGTGTGCGGACGGAGGCTTTTGCTTAGTCTATAATGAACATGTAGTGTGGGAATAGTGTAATTGTTTAACTGACCAAAACCGTTGCTTCTCAGGGTTTGGGAGCGCTGAGCTCCTTCTAGGCGGGAGCGGGAACCATAGCTATTGGCTAGTATTATTATGAACTTGCTTTAACCTACCTGTCAAACGCTCATCTGGTTATTCTGAACAGAGAATCTGTTCTAAGTACTTCATGGCTTCAATAAAGTAAAACCTTCCTGCAAGTGTGTACTTCATTGCCTGCTGTGGGGTCTGACAGCAATCAGCCCTGGGAACTGTATTGTTTAAAAGTCACTCTAGCCCTTGGATAAAAATGGAACATAAATTCCTGAAAAAGGTAGACCCACGTGACTAGGGCAATGTTTAAAGCACCTCTTGGTACAATGCATTTTGGAAGCAGATTAAAAGGTAGTGTTTGTTGATGCACATGGTGTGCAAAGGGGTGCAGTGTGGACTCTCCATAACTTTTCTTCAAAATGGGTAGCTGGTGTAATCCAGTACACGGTTTAACAGCACAGTCCTATGCATGCATGCTCCAAACCCCCTGTGTTCCATAAGATGTACTCGCAGGTGTGCGGCGGACTGAAACAGATGTTAATAAATCAGGAGCTCCAGTCGAATAATTAGGCGGCCTTAGGCAAACTGTCTTTCCTGAGTCTACTGCTTGGGGAATTTACAGGGTTGCCAACAGGCCTGGAGAAAAGCATCCTATCCCCTTAACAGAGGTTTAACGTGTGAAAACAGGCAGTTGAAGCTTTTCGTGGCATGGAGGCAAATAATATCCCCGGTAAACATAACTTCCCATTAAACCTCTACTAAAGGGACAGGGCATTTTTCTCCAGGCCTTTGGGCAATCCTAGGAAATAAGGGCCCAATTAGACGGGCAGTCTGATTTCCGGGGGGGAAAGCAAGTTGAGGTTGATAAACTCATGCTTCACCCGCTCACAAAGAAACAAATCTATAGTTCGGTAAGTGTTCATTCCCCTCTGACTTTGCATGAACAGAATGCAGGAAAGCACCAAGGAGAAGAAACACTACCAATTTCATCCTACATGCAAATGTCACTTTCCCATTCAGATACAACAGAATCAATAAATCTCTCACACCAACAGTGTTATATATAAATATATATAGCTATATATTACAATTTGCAAAAAATTACTAGGGGGAGGGCAATTGTTTTCATTATGTATGAGGAATATGTGGGATTCTAGAGGTTGGGAACATTGCAGAAGAGGGGCCATAGCTCAGTGGTAGAGCATGTGCTTTGCACACAGAAGGTCCCAGGTTCAATCCCTGGCATCTCCACTTAAGAGGAATAACTCGTAGGTGATGTGAAAGATCTCAGCTAGAGACCCTGGAAAGTGGATGCCAGGTAGGGAAGACGATACTGACTTTATTTATTTATTATTTATTTGTCTCATTTATACCCTGCTCTCCCCGCAAAGCAGGCAAACCAAGGGTCTGACCTAGGGGAAGGCAGTTTCCCGCGTTCAAGACAGAAAAAGTTTTATCTCTTCCCCTTAAACCACTCCCTTCCAATGGTCGACTGCAGAGTAAGGACTCTGTTCCCCCCTCATCTCCATGGCACAGAGGTCTCGTCTAGGCATGCAGTGGAAACAGGGGAAGAGCACCAAAGTGATATAATGGACTGTGCCACTTCAGACTGGGGGGGGGGATTATAAGCAGAAAACTAGAGCAACGGCCAAAGACGAGCATAGAACCATTCTTCCTGATATGTTGTGGGGTTTTTTTTAACTTGCAGGGAGTTTTGACCTGGGAAAGCATTATAAAGGGAACTCTCCCCACCTCCAGTCTGAAGGGGTACGACCCTTCCTACCACCTCAGAACCTTACCAGCTCATTCTGTTGCAGACCAGACCTGAGCACGGCATCAGGCAAGCCCCATGACTGAGGCCCCGATCCAGTACAGGGGAAGTGTGCTTCAGAGGTGGAAAGTGCCTCAAGTCACAGACAACTGATAGCAATCCCAGAGGGTTTTCAAGGCAAGACATTCCGGGATTGGTTTGGCTTTGCCTGCCTCCGCATCACAACCCTGGCAATCCTTGGTGGTCTCCCATCCAAATACTAGCCAGGGCTGACCCTGCTTAGTTTCCAAGACCTTGCAAAATCAGGCTAGCCTGGGCTATGCAGGTCAGGGCTTTACAACATGTTACACCTTGGTAATATTCCTGAAGGCATACTCTGATTTTCCATTTGCATCGTCCTCCACATGGAGGAGAAATGTCACAGATCCAATTTCCCTAGTGTGCTATAGAAGAGGAGTTGGTTGTTATATACTGCTTTTCTCTAAGGAGTCTCACAATTACCTTCCCATCCCCACAACAGGCACCTTGTGAGGCAGAGGTGGGGCTAAGAGAGTTCAGAGAGAACTGTGACTGGCCCAAGGTTACCCAACAGGCTTCACGTGGAGTGGGGGAATCTAACCCAGCTCTCCAGGTTAGAGTCCCCGGCTCTTAACCACTACACTATGCTGGCTATCAGTGATTAGAGTGCATTGGACTCTGCGAGACCGCGGTTCGAATCCCCACTCTGCCATGGAAACTTGCTAGGTGACCCTGGGCCCGTCATGCACTCTCAGCCTAACCTACCTCACAGGGTTGTTGTAGGGATAAAATTGAGGGCAGGGGAACGATGTAAGTTGCTTTTGGACCCCACTGGGGTATGTTAAATTGGCAAATGTTACTAACTTTAGCAGACGCTAATAGCTCTTGTGTAGCAACTAAGTCTGTCCCCCCACCCCCACCTGATTCTTCCCTTAACTTACAAATGTGCACTCCAAAGCATAGGAGAGAAGGGAAACGCTCCGTTTCAGCGATTGTTAAACGGGATAACTAATAGGGAGGACGTCTCAAGACTTCATTTCCCCCCCCCCCCCCCTAAAATATCAAACAAAATTCAATATGGAAGCTCCGATTTCCTGGAATGAGACTGATTCCCGGAGTGCCCAAAAACGAAACTTCTTTTCCTCCTAACCTAACCTTCCTCCTTCCGATCTTGCTAGGAAATTCTCTCTCTTTCTTTTTTAAGTAGCTGCCGCAGGGAAAACTTGTTCTCCACACCCCTTCCCCCCACCTGTTTTTGCCGCTTTTCTCTTTCCTCTGGGGCCAATACTAAGCGCAATGCAAAGGAAGCGATCACGCCCAGAGATCTCTTGGAACGCCCGATCGGGGTGCACTTGGGCACTTGTGGGATCCGATCGCCCTTGCTCAAGTCTCGGACTTTGGCTCGCTAAGGGCCGCATGCTCTTTGCCACCACCCTTCCCCTTACCTTCCTGGGCCGAGGGTGCCCCCAATCCCTCCCCTCCTCACACGCGTCCAGAACCACCAAATACCGGCGCCTTCCGCCCCTGCGCATTAGCACCGTAGAAAATAGATCGCACTCGCGGGATCAGGCAACGCTATGACACCCACCCCCCGCCCCGTTGCGTGGGAAAGGTTGACCGGAGTTTAGCGATGAATGGGATCCTGGAAATCGTCTTTTTATGATAGCCTAAGAAACGCTGGATTTTTGTACGGGCTTCTAAAAACCATTATTTCCTTCGGCTTAAGGGAACCTCCTCTCTTTTCACGGCTTGCAGGGATCCGCTCTTACTGGCTACATGATCTGCCAGTCGAAGGAAGCCTCCCTTTGCCATTTGGTTGGTTAAAGGTCCTCCCAGTGGAAGCCTCACCAGGAAGTTCAAGCAGCCAATCAGGGGCGACCCCAAAAAACGTTAGATGGAGGCAGCTTAGGTAAGTGCGGTAGTTCGGGACCTGGGAAAAAACCAGGAGGGCTTAATTAGAACTGAGAACTCTGCCAGGGAAAGGAGGCTGAAGTTGGTTCCCAGTTTGTTATTCGTGACTTATTCATGAATTTAGCCAAAGAACTTTGGGGAGAGTTTAAAAGCTCTGAACCCCCAAATAAGGCTTGGAACACCATAAATCATACACCCCCACATTCAGGGGACTCTCCCCTTCAAGGGGACATATGGTGTTTCCTGGTGCAAAGCACAGTTCTCGTGCATATGTTCTGGCAGGAGGTGATGTGAAAGACCTTTGCCTGAGACCCTGGAGAGCCGCTGCCAGTCTGAGTTGACAATACTGACTTTGATGGACCAAGGGTCTGATTTAGTATAAGGCAGTTTCATGTGTTCATGCGTTCAATTGAAGCCATAGTATCATACAGTGTTCTCTCTAAGCTGAGTTAATGTGAGCTAACTCACAGGTTTTTTTAGCCTCTGGCTCACACATTTTTGTCTTAGCTCGGGAAGGATGGCTCCCGAGAACACTAATTTATGCAGAAGCCAAATCGCTTGCTCACAACTTTAATGCCAGTAGCTCACAGAGTACAATTTTTGCTCACAAGACTCCACAGTTTAGAGGGAGCATTTCTCACAGGGTCTTAAAAAAATTTTTTTTTAATTAAATTAATATAAAACAATTGATACAAACAGAATCCCAAACTATTTAACATTAATAATATTCTTGATATTCTAGTCAGTATATCTGAATAGAATATCAGTATATCTATCTAAAATTTAACTATTCCAACATTTCGGATTTTTAGAGGGATTTATATGATGGAATTCTATGGGGGTTAAATACCAATGGGTGATCAGTTTGCATGTTATTAATATGGGAGCGCTGGCTTTTAACACCATAGAGGATGAAGCCCATATAGAGTCCCATTGCATATGATTAATAACTGTGGAGCTATAATTGCTATGATTTTTTGTATATCGGCAGATTTGAATTATTTAATTTTTTATACATATGTATATATGTGAAGAGATGGGAGTACCAGACCACCTCACATGTCTCTTGAGAAACCTGTATAAGGGTCAAGAAGCGACAGTTAGAACCGGATATGGAACAACTGATTGGTTCAGCATAGGAAAAGGAGTACGACAAGGATGTATATTGTCACCTTGCTTATTTAATATATATGCAGAGTACATCATGCGAAATGCTGGCCTGGATGAATCACAAGCGGGAATTAAGATTGCTGGGGAAAAGATCAACAACCTCAGATATGCAGACGATACCACTCTAATGGCAGAAAGCGAAGAGGACCTAAAGAGCCTCTTGCTCAGAGTAAAAGAGGAGAGCGCAAAAGTGGGCTTGAAGCTCAACATCAAAAAAACTAAGATCATGGCATCCGGCCCCATCACTCCTTGGCAAATAGAAGGGGAAGTCGTGGAAGTAGTGACAGACTTCACGTTCCTGGGATCCCAGATCACCGCAGACTGTGACAGCAGCCATGAAATTAAAAGACGCCTGCTCCTTGGGAGGAAAGCGATGGCGAACCTAAACAGCATGATAAAAAGTAGAGACATCACCCTGCCAACAAAAGTCCGCATGGTCAAAGCAATGGTATTCCCAGTAGTCATGTATGGCTGCGAGAGCTGGACTATAAGGAAGGCCGAGCGCCGAAGAATAGATTCTTTTGAACTATGGTGCTGGAGAAGACTCTTGAGAGTCCCTTGGACTGCAAGAAGAACAAATCAGTCAATCCTCAAAGAAATCAACCCTGACTGTTCCCTGGAAGGCCAGATAATGAAACTGAAGCTCAAATACTTTGGCCACCAAATGAGAAGGGAGCACTCACTGGAGAAGACCCTGATGCTGGGAAAGATTGAAGGTCAAAGAAGACGGGGACGGCAAAGGATGAGATGGTTAGACAGTGTCAATGAAGCCCATATAGAGTCCCATTGCATATGATTAATAACTGTGGAGCAATCTAATTGCTATGATTTTTTGTATATCGGCAATTTTGAATTATTTAATTTTTTAACAACAACAATATATGTGAATAAGTCACAAATAAGGAACTGGGAACCAACTTCAGCCTCCTGCCTGGGAAGGCAGTTGAAGGCTTCTGCCTTTGGACAAGTATGCTCAAACTGCAATTTATAGGGTTGCCAACTCTTGGTTTGGAAATACCAGGAGATTTTGGGGGTGGAGTCTGGGGGAAGGTGGGGTTTGGGGAGGGGTGGGACTTCAGTAGGGTATAATGGCATGGAATCCGCCCTCTAAACCAGCCATTTTCTCCAGCGGAACAGATCTTGGTCACCTGGATACCAGTTGTAATGGTGAAAGATCTCCAGGTGTCACCTGGATGTTGGCAACCCTAGGGCCTTAGTACGGTATCAGGCCATGCAGCCCACCTTCCAAAGCGGCCGTTTTCTCCAGTAGAAGTGGAATAAATGAGTGGTTTATGTAGTCTGAAGATCTGCTGTGATTGCGGGAGGTCTCCAGCTCCCACCTGGCAGCTGGAAGTCCAATCAAAACGTCCATGAATAAAATGACAAAGAGTCAATAAAAATATGTATACGAAATGGTTTACTATAATAATAGTGATTATCTAGAAAAATCTCTTCTATTTTCGCTCACACATAACAGGTTTTGCACAATAACAAATACCCGTTTCATATAGATTGCTCTATCTGAGCGTGTAGTAATTACAATGCTTATCAATTTCCACTTTTCAACTCTTGGAATAAACATCCCATGTTGACTTTCTCATATCAGAACTCAGTCAACATGGGATGTTTATTTCAAGAGTTGATAAGTGGAAATGGATATGAAACGGGTATTTGTTATTGTGCAAAATCTGTTCTGTGCGAGCAAAAATAGAATAGAGAATCACTATTATAGCAAACCATTTCGTATATATATATTTTATTGATTCTTCGTCATTTTTGTCACGGATGTTTTGATTGGTCTTCTACCTCCTCCGGTGATCTCCCACCTTTGCCTTCTACCCACCTGGAGGCTGGCAAAGCCACTTAAAGCTTTTGTTACATGAAGCGTGTTCCGAAAGCAATGTGTGCTGACTTTGGGGCTCTTCAGGTTTCTTCAGCAAGCTAAGCCAGAGGCCGGCAGTTTCAGGAGATAGTGGAGCTCTGAAGCCTGCAGTCTTGGAATGCAGAATGTCTTGTGGAGGCTCCTGGGAGAGGGGCTACTCTCTGGGTAGACTCTAGACTCAAAGAGACTGGCTTGGCATCCTGTCCCACTGGGCTTTGCTTTGGCCCTATCTTTATTGTACGCACTGTGATGGAACAGTCTGCTCCCCCTCCTTGATATTTGTGTGTGTTGATTTAGTCTAGTGGGGTGCAGTCCCTGCTCAGTTGATTCCGGTTTCCTTAAGAACATAAGAGACGCCAATGTTGGATCAGGCCAAAGGCCCATCCAGTCGAACACTCTGTTACACAGTGGCCAGAATTACCAGGTGCCATCAGGAGGTCCACCAGTGGGGCCAGGACATTAGAAGCCCTCCCACTGTTGACACCCCCCCCCCAAGCACCAAGAAGACAGAGCATCACTTGCCCCAGAGCCCCTATCTATACCTTGTGGCTAATAGCCACTGATGGACCTCTGCTCCATATGCTTATCTAATTCCCTTTTGAAGCCGTCCATGCTTGTAGCCGCCACCATGTCCTGTTGCAGTGAATTCCATGTGTTAATCACTCTTAGGGTGAAGAAGTACTTCCTTTTATCCATTCTAACCCAACCGCTCAGCAATTTCATTGTGCCCACGAGTTCTTGTATTGTGAGAAAGGGAGAAAAGTACCTCTTTCTTTACCTGCTCTTTCCCATGCATAATCTTATAAACCTCGATCATGTCACTCCTCAGTCGTCGTTTCTCCAAGCTAAAGAGCCCTAAGCGCTTTAACCTTTCCTCATAGGGAAAGTGTTCCAACCCTTTTATCATTCGAGTTGCCCTTTTCTGCACTTTTTCCAAAACTATAATATCCTTTTCTTTTCTTTATTAACAATTTTTCAGAAATTACATATTTTCAACATTAAACAAACAAAACACAACATACTGTTTTGTTTTGTGTTAACAATACAAATTAAAAATAAACCATTTTTTTATACTGTGGATTATCAGGAATAATATCACTATTTCAACATATAACTTATAACAGGATACCAAACAGCTACAACTTTTTTGTGGTACGTATCAGGAGATGCATTAGACATTGTTAATGACAGTTTATGCATGATGAAAATTTCCCATATGCGATTATACCATTGAGATAAAGTAGGAGGTTTCTTTTCTAACCACTTTGTTGCCACAAGCAAGCGTGCGGCTGCTAGCAAGCATGCGATTAATTCTTCTTTTCTTTTGTTTTTTCTAGGATGAGGCCAACGTTCTAACAATCACCTCAGGGGAACAAGGTAAGTCAACATCAGTTATTTCCTTAATTTTTCCTAAAATGATCTGCCAAAATTGTTGTATTATGGGGCATAACCACCAACAGTGTATAAAGTCAGCCTTATTACCACATTGTTTTGTACATAGAGGACTATATATCTTATTTATACGAAAAAGTCTAATAGGTAGGATGTACCATCTCATAATAATTTTTGACATTAAGGTATTTATAGAAATAATTTTTGAATTTCTGCTATAACCATCCCATATTTGTTGCCAATCTTCTTCCGTAATATCTATTCTTCTTTCCATTGTTTTTGTTATAGAGTGTTTTTTTCTTCTTTGCTAAAGCTTAACTGTTCATATGCTAAAGATGAAAGATTTCTGCATAGATTGACCTCTTTCTCTAAAAATTGTTCCAAAGGTGTCAATGGATGTCCCCTCATCAGTCTCAGTGGAGGAGACTCAAGGAGATGTCTGATTTGTAAATATTTGTACCAGTGTACGTGGTGCTTAATTTTTTCTTCTAGTCGTGCTTTTGTTAAAATATCCTGTTTATCCAGAAAGTGTGAGATTTTAGTCACACCAGCTTTTTTGCCATATATCATAATTTTCCCAATTTTTACCGGGGTAAACCATTCTTGTCTAATATAGGATGACTGACTAGATATACCTGGAGCCAAAATTGGTTTCCATTTATACCAGATTCTTAAAGGATTAAACAGAAAAGGGTTATTTAATTGGTTACATTTTTTAAAAAAAATTGGGTCCCATAAGGTGTCATATAAGGTATTAGGTTGTAAAGGCTCCAGTTCTATATGAGACCATATTGGAGCTCGTTTTAAGTTTGCACTCGTTATTAATGTGCCAATATTTGTAGACTCGTATACCCATTGTAAATTAGGTATGCCCAGACCACCACAGTCAACTGTCCTATAATGTTGTAGCTCTAATTCTTGGTTTTTTTCCAGCCCACAAAAATTTGTTTAATTCTGTTTTCCACTTTTGTAATGTTTTTTTACCTAATGGAATAGACAAAGCTCTGAAAAGAAAATTATATTTTGGCAAAATGGAACATTTAATTAAGTTAATCCGGTCATTCCAATATAAAGATTTTGATTCCCATTGTTTTAAGGGTTTTTTTGATTTCCAAGTGTATTCTATCAAAATTATGCTTAGCTAATTCCTCTAACTTTAATGGAATATATATTCCTAAATATCTCCATGGGTTAATGGTTTCCTTCAATTGGTAATCTTTACTTTTAAGTCTTCACTTATATGTATCGGATGGATTATAGTTTTCTCTTTATTAAAACTGAGGTCTGATATAGTATTAAATTGATTGAGTATCTTGAAAATTTCACTTAAGGACTCATTAGGTTTAGTAATATATAATATAATGTCGTCTGGGTACAAACTAGTTTTGTGAGTTAAATTGCCAATTTGAACTCCATGAATGTTGTTTTTTCTGATATATTCTACTAGTGGTTCTATAGCTAAAATAAATAATAATGGGGAAAGGGGGCAACCCTGCCTCATCCCTCTTTGTAATTGTATAGTGTTTGAAGTATCATTAGTCACTTTAATTTTCGTTGTGGGTTCTCGGTATAATGCCTGAATTACCTTTTGGAATTTTTTCCCAAAATCCATACCTATAAGTACTTCTTGCAGATAGTTTGTTTCAATACTATCAAAAGCTTTGTCAACGTCAAGAGACATCAACAAGGCTTCTACAGAATTATTTTCACAAAATGAAATAATATTCAGTGTTCTTCTTTTGTTTTCAGTTATATTTCTCTATAATATCCTTTTTAAGGTGTGGTGACCAGAACTGCACACAGTGTTCCAAATGAGGTCGCACCATTGATTTATAGAGGGGCATTATGATATTGGCTGACCTGTTTTTAACACCCTTCCTAATAATCCCCAGCATAGCATTGACCTTTTTTATTGCAGTCACACACTGTCTCGACATTTAGTTAGGAGGGGGGGACACTGCATGAGCTCAGTTGTCCTGAAACCAGTCGCTCCCATCCCTGTATCTTCTTGCCCGTAAACAGATGCTGTGTTGAATGCACCCGTCTCTGCTATGTGAGCCTCAGAGCAGGAACCTGAAGGAGTGACTCAGTCAAGCAACGGTGCAGCTTTGATCGTTTCCCCTGCCAGGAATGACACAGTCACTAAGCCTATATCAGGGGAAGGGGCGCTCAGAGACTGCTGAAATCCACCAGTGCAGAAATTACAATTGTTAATGCCAACAGGCTAAAATTAATTTGGAGTGGCAGTGAAATGTAATGGTAAACCACCTCTGTTTGTGTATTGCCTTGAAAACCCTACTGGAGCACCGTAAGTTGGCTGCAACTTGATGACGCTTTACATACACCTTGGCTCAGTGGTAGAGCATCTGCTTGGCATGAGGAAGGTTCCAGGTTCAATCCCTGGCATCTCCAGGTAGAAAGACCGGATAGGAGGTGATGTGAACCTGGAGAGCTGCTGCCAGTCTGAGTAGATAATACCGTCTTCCGGGGATTTTTTTGCAGAAAAAGCCCAGCAGGAACTCATTAGCATAATAGGCCACACCCAACACCAGAAACTCATTAGCATGTTAGGCCACACCCTGACAGCACAGCTTATTAGCACATTAGGCCACACCCCATGCCTTCCCTTGGCTTGCCCGGGCAAGCTGGCCCTTGGACAGGCCAGGGAAGGCATGGGGAGGCATTTAAATGCCTCTTCAATCCTTCCAGGCCCCCCTGGCCCACCCGCTTCAGAGTCACGGGGGGGCGGTCACTCTCCAGGCCTTCCCTCTGTAGCCACGCACGCAGAGGTTTTGGCTGTAGTGGGTGTGGCCAACTGAAGCCAGCCGGAACTCCGTTCCTGTGCGTTCCTGCCCCAAAATAGCCCTGCCGTCTTCAGTTGCCATAAGGCTCTGATTCAGTATAAGGCAACTTCATGTGTTCATGTGCCTGGGCTTTTGCCTTTTCTCCCTCGGCAGCACCAAGCATGAGTAGCAACCACAACAGGGGGCTGGAGTGGTAATGTTTTAGAAACTTCAATGAAGCTACCTCAAAGAGGTCTCTGGAGAGGAAGCATATCAATAATGGAGTGGTGGGTACCCAGGAGTTGCTTCCCTTAATTCCTTGCAGTGTTGCAAAGGATGCTGGGTGGGGAGCCATATGTAGAAGGAGCACAGCTGTGCATGGTTTTGACCGGGGCGGGTGCAAGACTGTGTGGACAACCTCCTGGACTTTTACATATTGTGAACAATAATTGGCCCTAATAAAACAGGATTTTAAGATGTATTTAATGGGCTAGTATGGTGATCTGGCTTTGTTTCTCTTCCCTGAATAATATTGCTCTTTCAAGCAACTGAGTTGAATCCAAACAAACTGGCAATTTCCTCTGATTCCCCTGTCCCACTGCAGACATTCCTCGGAGTTCCCTGTTCCCCAGAAGCAGAATTTTGTGGAGGGAGGCAGGAAAGTTCCCTTCTGCCATTGGAAAACTTGAGTCGTGATCCAACCCACGGCTTGGATTACCTCTGCAATAAAGCTGGGCCTGCCACCCTGGGAAAAATCATACCCTGCCAAGCTGTTCCATCTCCTGCCCTTTTGGTGCTTGCTAAGTTAGGCCGTTTCTTTCCTCCTGGTTTATGATGGGGGAGCGGCAAAGGAAGGCGTGAACGGAGCAAACAAGAAACCGAGGATTTCCTTTTGACGTGAAGCCTGTAAAAACTCATCCTTGTTTCAAAGGCCAGGAGATGACCTCATCCTCTTTTGGGAAGCAAACAGTAACCAGGGGCCCTCCTCTTCCTGGCTGCTGTGTTGGGCCGGCCAGCCGGGGTGATGTGTAATCTCTCTGGCCTCTGAAGAAGAGAAGAGCTGGTGGCTGGAGCAGGCAGACGAGGTAGGAGGAGGGAGAGCTTGACCTTAACCGGTAGGTGCAATACAAAAACTTACTAGTGCATTTAGTGAGCTGAACAACCGAGGGACCGTCCCCGGGCTGGCTAAAAATAATATTGGCAGCAGTGTGTAGTCTTTCCGCGGCTGTGGATTAACTCCCCTTCCCGTCCCACCCAGGGGGCCGCCCCCCCCCCCCCCAACCGGAGAAGTGAGGGCCACGTCCCTGTCAGGGTTACAGAGCGCAGCTCTCCAGTTGCTTGCCACTTTTGGATCGTTCCAGCGGCTTGACTAGATGGCCTGGCTGAATCAGTCCTGAATTCTGCTCGAAGTCTTCTGTCTAACTCAGAGGGCTGCAGGAAGGCTTCTGCCCACATGATCCCACAAGGCGGCTTCTGTCACCAGAGCAGGGTTATAAACTCTTCTTCCTCCACTTTGGCCTGCTTGAGTTCCTGTGCTGTGGAACCGGCTTTCATTCTGTGGCTGGTGTTTCACACACGGGGACAGGCTTGTGTAGCTGCCAATGCAGCCCCACTGCAATGAGGCTCTTCTGCATGGCAGATTTCCCTGCCTTTGTTCCCTTACAGTGGCTAGCACCCCCTCCCCTACAGCCAGGGCCTTTATGATTTTTGGAAATAGAAATCGGCAATAAAAGGGGGGGCGACCTTTTGTCATAGAGAGATGATTCCTCCCCCCCATCTAGTTCTGCAATAAAAGGGGCTAGAGAGCTAGTTTTTGGTTTAAAAGGAAGATGGTATTGCCAAGGATCTGATAGACAGATTGTTATAATGACATCCAGTTGCTGATTTTTAAAAAGTGTCCCCCAGCAGTGGAGGAAGCAGCTGTTGTAGGGATAGTCAGGGGAAACGGCTGCCATGTGGGCAGGACTGAGAAAATCTGAACTTTCCCACCCACATGGCAAGCATCTGCAGTCCAGTCTTTCCCAAACTTTGTAGCAAAGCAGATCTGGGAAAGACTGAAGAAAATCTGGAGAAACCCCAGGAGATGTAGGAGTACACCAGACTGCTGTGGGGAAGTAGGGGAGGGGGGGAAATCCATTTCCCAACAGCATCGAACCTGGGGCAAATAACCCATGTAGAAACGGCTGATGTGGTGAAAACCGTGACCATACACAGGTTTTGAAGACTGTAAAACGGAGCTCTTTTTATTTATCATTACATTTCTACCCCGCCCTCCCCGCAAGCGGGCTCAAGGCGGCTTACAATAGGGCAACAAGTGCCTACACATAAAACAGCATAAAAACAGGATAAAACAGTCACATGACAGGTAAAGTGCTCAGTAGTGTCGGTCTATTAACTTTAACAGGATAGTACCCCAAGGATTGACCTTGGGGCTGCGGTGGCTCAAGTGGTTAAGACACTGAACTGCAGGCTGTGGAAGGTCAGTAGTTCAGTGGTTCAAGACCCGGGTGCCGCAAGATGGGGTGAGCTCCTGTCTCTAGTTCCAGCTCCTGCCAACCTAGCAGTTCGAAAGCAAGAAATTGCAAGTAGATAAATAGGGACCACTTCGGTGGGAAGGTAACAGCGTTCCGTGCGCCTTGGTGTTTAGTCATGCCGGCCACATGACCACGGAAACGTCTTCGGACAGCGCTGGCTCTTCGGCTTTGAAACGGAGATGAGCACCGCAACCCTAGAGTCGGATTCGACTGGCTTTCGAGCAAGGGAACCTTTACCTTTACCTTTTACCCCAAGGATATTACATAGCGATAAGGAGATTAACGAACCCATAGATGTTACTCGTCCCCATCCGATGGTGTCAATCCACAGCGAGGTCATAGCTTGGTCTTCATAGGGCCGTCCCTCGGTATACTGGTGGTGGTAATGGTAGTGGTAGTGGCGGCTCCTACTCGAAAGCCTGGCGGAAGAGCTCCGTCTTGCAGGCCGTGGGGAACTGCAGAAGGTCCCGCAGGGCCCTGATCTCCTCCAGGAGCTCATTCCACCAGGTAGGAGCCGCCATTGAAAAGGACCCGGCCCTAGTTATGGCGAGCCTGGCCTCCCTGGGGCCTGGGATCTCCAGGTGATGTTGCGTCCCTGACCGAAGTGCTCTTTGGGGCATATGTGGAGGCGGCTCCCTTTCTTTTATTCGTATCATCTGCCAGGGGGATTCTGTAATTGTCTTCAAATTCATGTAAACCACTTGTAATTTCATGTAATCATGGAATACGATTCTTAAATAAATGAGGAAGGACTCCCGTGGTATTGCTCTGGCAAAACTCGATGCTTAGAAAGTTTTTTCTTTTTCTTTTTGCTTATCTGGTGACTCTCTTGCTGATTGTATAAAGAGCTGTCAAGTTGCAGCTGACTTACGGTGATCCTGTAGGGTTTTCAAGGCAAGAGATGGCCAGAGGTAGTCTGCCATTGCCTGCCTCTGTGTAGTGATCCTGGACTTCCTTGGGGGTCTCCCATCCAAGTACGAACCAGGACCGACCCTGCTTAACTTCCGAGATCTGACCAGATCGGGCTAGCCTGGGCCAGCCAGGTCAGGGCCCTTCCAGACTGGGAGCAGGTAAATGTCTCGATTAAAAGTGACCCTGGAGAGGCAGAGAAAATATAAAAGAAGCCTAACGATCTGTCCATACAGTAAACATGTATGCCAGACCTTACAATTTACCTGGTTTAGAGGATTTCCCCCCCCCTTGGTGTATTGATTACTAGCATGCACTGAATTTGTATCAGATGTTGGACCTTGCACATATTTGACTGGTGGGAAATGGTCAGCTGTGTTGACCGTCAGGCCTTGCATCAAAGTCTGTAAATGCTAGACTGGAGTTGGAAGATGAATACCTTTTATAGACAGCTGACTCGCTGGTAAAAGGGGCCTGGAGACTTCCTGAAATTACAACTGATCTCCAGATTAAAGAGATCAGTTCTCCTGAAGACAATGGTTGCTTTGGAGGGTGGAGTCTATGACAGTCCCTCATCTTCTCCAAACTCCACTTCACACCCCGAATCTCCAGGAATTTCCCAACCTGGAGATGGCAGCCCTTATCATCACCTATGGTGTGCCCAAACACTCTGCTCCCACACCTGACCAAACAGTTTGTAGGGCTTCAAACACCTGCCAGATCCATTTCATCAGGGCCCATGTCCTGACCGCAAGTAGTGCTAACTCTGTCATTCTGCCTTAAGTCTTTCGAAAAATTCTCTAGTCTCTCTCCTGGTTCATTCTCTGGGAAAAGAGAGATGTGCTGGTACAAATACTTTATCATGTGATTTCTGAATGTGCTGTCAAGTTGCCTCGGACTTCAAGGGAAGAGACAAACAGAGGTGGTTTGCTAATTGCCTGCCTGTGCGTCACAGCCCTGGACTTCCTTGGTGGTCTCCCATCCAAATACTAAGCAGGACTGACCTTGATTGCCTTCTGAAATTTGACAAGATCGGGTCAACCTGGGCTCTCTAGTTCAGGCCATCATGTGATTATTGAGGAAGAATTTGCCACTCCTCCATCTCTGAAACAGTTCGGTGAATCTTACTTGGCAATGTTAATCCTTATCTCCTATTTATTCCGCCCCCCCCCCCAGCATCAGCTGATACTTCTGCTTTGGGGGAGGGAATTATTATTATTATTTTTCTTTTCAGCGTAGAGATCTGCTGTTGGAGTTCGGAATCATCTGCCTCAAGAGGATGCCAATACTAGACATTTGGAACGTGATCCCGGAAGAAATTCTGTCCCACATTTTTTGCTACCTCCCTCTCAAGGACAGACATGCAGCCTTCCAGGTGTGCAGGCGCTGGGCTGTGGCGGTTTCTGCCAGTTCCGTCTGGAACTTCACAGAGGTCAGGTAAGGAGTGGCAGCCCAGCTCCTCTGTTAACCCCACCCCCCACCCCCATGTTGCCTTATCTCCTCTCTCCAGTCCCATTTCCATGCTTTCAGTTCAGCAACTTCCTGGAGGAGTCTTGCCTTTATTTACTAACTTTAGGTAGGTAGGTAGAAAATTTACTATCTATGGCCACAGGCCTTTACATTCCAAACATAGTAAAAACAAACATAACCACGCAGATACGAATATTTAACGTGTTTGTTTAAAATTTAATCAGCATTAAGATCAAATAGTGTCTAAAGACTATTAGACGATGTATATCAGCTGTTTGCTTTCCTGGCTACCACATTTGCTCTTATTTTCCTGGCAGCTGGAGCACAGGGTGCCATCCCTTTGCAAATAAAAGAATCCATGAAACTTAATTGATCAGGTTCAGTGTTTACTAACTTGCTTCTCTCTACCCAGTCTGTCCTCATGAACATGCTTTTCTAGTAAGAACTTCTGCTCCGGGATTGTCTTGTCTGCCTCCTTGGGTCATCTCACTCTCCCCATCCTCACTGCTTACTGTCAGTCTCACACGTTCTCCCTCCCTGTCTTGTTTGAGCCAGTTTGGTGTAGTGGTTAAGTGCGCGGACTCTAATCTGGGAGAACCAAGTTTGATTCCCCACTCCTCCACTTGCACCTGCTGGATGGCCTTGGGCAAGCTGTAGTTCTGGCACAGCTGTTCATGAAAAAGAGCAGTGTCTCTCAGAGCTCTCTCAGCCCCACCTACCCTCACAGGGTGTCTGTTGTGGGGAGGGGAAAGGAAAGGAGTTTGTAAGCCGCTCTGAGACTCCCTTGGATAGTGAAGGGCGGGGTATAAATCCAATATCCACCTCCTCCTCCTTCTTCGGCTCACTCAGATTGCAACCCAAGCAACAGAAGTTAGAAAACAGGCAGGCATGGCTGGGAAATCAAAATGGCCTTGGAATAAGCCAGGCTGAGTGGCCCATGCAGTGCTAAGCAGGGCTACTGGGGCTTGGCTCTGTTTGTTCCTGGCTGCCAATAGCCATCCAGGGTAAAAGAAGAAGAGGAGATTGGATTTATACCCCGCCCTTCACTCGGAGTCTCAGAGTGGCTTACAAACTGCTTTCACTTCCCCTCCCCACAACCGACACCCTGTGATGTAGGTGGGGCTGAGAGAGCTCTTTCCAGAGCTGTCCTTGAGAGAACAGCTCTGACAGAACTATGGCTTGCCCAAGGTCATCCAGCAGCTGCAAGTGGAGGAATGAGGAATCAAACCTGGTTCTCCCAGATTAGAGTCCGCACATTTAACGACTACACCAAACTGACTCTAAACTGGCTCTACTCTACAGCAGTGGCCTACTGGGAACTTTCCCTGTAAGTTAACTGGCGAGTCCACCCCTGTGCCCAGGCCTCCTATGCTCCTTTTTCGGGACCAGGAGCCTTAACATGTAGTACGAGTCTGATCCAGTTGGCTTCAATATAATATAGTGGTTAGCGTGCTGGACTAGGGCCAGGGAGACATGAGTACAGATCCCCATGACTCTCACTGGATGACCTTATGTCCGCTTCCCCAGAGCTATAAGTCCAATACACGTTTAAGCAAAGTAGTATTTTATTAAAGCCATGATAGAGCATGAACAAAGGCACTGTCCAGAATACCTGGGCTGGGTCGGGCAAGGGATAATGTTAGACATTCAAACAGACAATAACCAATAACCTTGGTTAACGCCGAGCGGGCAGACTTTTGGTTTCGCGCTCAAAAGCCTGAGAAGCAACGTTTCTCTAAAGATAAACAAATGCAGCTTCACACGGTCCGGCTCATTATAGTCTAAGCCAAGCGGCTCCTTCTTCCCACCTGTTAACCTTGCAGATAAGCGTACGCAAGCGTTCATAGAATGGAATGCAGGACACAACGATACACACAGACCATACAGGAGGCATGCGCAGATGCCGAACAGAGGGGGGGGGGAATTCATACACAAACTTCCATGGCAGCTAGCTGACACCTTAGGCCAGTAACTCTCTCTCTGCCTGGTAGTGCCAAGGGCTGCCAAGGTGCAACTGACTTATGGCGACCCCAGCAGGTTTTCAAGGCAAGAGACATTCAGAGGTGGTTTGCCATGGCCTGCCCCTGCATAGCGACCTTGGACTTCCTTGGTGGTCTCCCATCCAACTTGTAACCTGGACCAACCCTGCTTAGCTTTGAGTTCTGATGAGAAAAGGCTAGTTTGGGCCATCCATCTCTGCCTAAGTGACATCGAAAGATTGTTATGAGGAAAAAGTGGGGAAAGGGAGAATTGTGTATGTGGCCCTGATCTCTTTGGAGAAAGGGCGAGATTAAAAAGTGACAGATTTAATGTCAAATCCTCAAAACAAGGACCACAATGACAAATCATCACCACCTTTTGCCGTATACACACAGAGGGCCGCTCATGAGTCTAATGTAAGGGTCTTCTCGAAAGGTTTTCAAATCAGTCTGGAAGGCCTTCAAAGATGGTGGTCAACTCTTGTGGGAGGGCATTTCCGAAATAACAGCTATCCCAATATTATTCTTTGCTGACTGAGGGATGGTAAAGAGTTAAAGCTGTAACCCTATGCATATTTACGAGGGATTAAGTTTTACCGAAATCAGTGGGACTTGCTTCCAAATAAATGTAAACAGGAAAAAAAATCCAAAATAAGAATCATATATAGTAGTTTTTTGACTAAGCAAAATGTCACAATACAGGGAGTGTAAGCTTTCAAGTTCCCAGAACTCCTCCTCAGGCAAAGTGTGTTTAGGATTACATCTTGAATTCAGGGTGAGCAAGCACCTGGTGGCCATGGGTCAAGTGGAACCTCAAAGCTATTTCTGCCGGTCCCCAGTAGCTCTGTGGATGACCCAGGCTAGCTTGATTTTGTCAGATCTCGGAAACTAAGCAGGGTTGGCCCTAGTTAGTGCTTGGCTGGGCGACCACCAAGGAAGTCTAAGATTGCTACGCAGAGGCAGACAATGGCAAACCATCTCTGTTTGTCTCCAGCCTTGAAAACCCTATGGGGCCACCGTAAGCTGCAACTTGATGGCACGTTCCACCACCAATCGCCCTTTCAAGTTTTAATTCAAGAGTGTTAAATAGATTTTGTTTAGTTTATTCCTCAGGGAGTTCAACAGATATTGTTTCAGAAGACACTGAAACAGGAGGATATCTGGACATCTGTTGGAGGAAGACTGAGCACTTATTCAAAATAGACTTAAAGGAGTCCTCCCTCTTAAAACTTTTGTATAATTAAGGAGGACTGATATTAATAAAGGGGTTGTGCAATATCTTTTGTGATATATTAAGAGACGATACTTAGATGTTTTGATATATGATTCTATGTATTAAGGCTTATATGATGAATAATATATGGTGAATAAATTGTAAAAATATAAAACAAAAAATATATAAAAATTATTTGAGATATTTTATAATCATCTGTAGCACGGTATTTGCTGATTTTTGGCACTGCCAGTGGGGCTTGGAGAAGGCATTTAAAGAGACCCTGGTGCCTTCTCCAAGCCATGCTGCCATGACAGCGCAACTCTGCAAGTGTGCTATCTTGGCTGGGGTCCACCAAGACTATACATGAGAAGCTAGAAACATGGTCCGAAATCAAGGTCAGTAACAATCCAAAGGTCGGATAGCCGGGAAATCAAGTCAAGATTGCAAGTTTCCAAGGACATGGCTGCTGCATACTCAGAAGCAGGTCTGATTACGTAGAGTTGCTGCCGCGCTGAAGCAGCTGCACGGAGGGTTTTTGAGCAGGTCCTTCCTTCCCTGGGCGCTGAGTCTGCAAAGGCTTACAACCCCGCCCGTTGCCTTTGCAGGAGCTGCAGTCTGGCACTCCTTCTTCGCTCCTGCATAGCCAGCCTCTGGCGTGCCCTACGTCTGGGGCACTCGGGAGAACTAGGCGGGGAGTCTGGCCTCAGGGTGTCTGCAGCTGAGGGTGCTGGCCCAGGCTCAGGAATGATCTCTCCTTCTGGCTGCACCTCTTGTGCAGCTGCTGGGGCCTCTTCCTTCTCAGGTGCTGTTGAGGGTTCTTCTTCTGGGCTGACTCAAGAGGAGGCTGAGTTGCTCCCTGCCTCTTCCTCATCTGAGGAGGAGTCAGCCTCAGCCAAACCAGTACCCATGACAGCAAGTGAACTCAGAAGTCATTTAAATGCCTTCTGAGTTCACTTGCATGTCATGCTTCTGTGGCGTGGGTTGCAGGCCATGCTGCATCATGAACCTCGAACTGGTTCGTTAAACAGAAAATTTAATGAACCTCCATTTTCCCAGTACCTGCCCATCCCTAGTTGTGATGGCAGCACTTGCTGGTGTCCCTACAACATTCTTACACTTTTGTTTCATATAACCCCAGAAATTTCCAGCTCTGTTTTTCTTCCCCATGCTCTTTCAGTTTCAAGGATGAGGATGAAGATGGCACGCTGCAGAGTTTACACCAGTTCCTGAACCTTATCAAACATCTGAAGATTGTGTTTGATCAGTCCAAGAAGGTAATCCAAAGGAACGTCTCTCAAATTTTAGACATGCTGGCCCAGCAGAACCACAAGTTGCAGGCTCTCTGCATTGCCTGCACAGGGGAGAATCCTTATTTCGATGCTGGCCAAGAAATCCTTCAGAGCATCAGGAACATCTGCCAGAGCAAGAACAAGATCAACCTTCAAAAGATTGATTTTCGGCAAATGCCTTTCACTCTTGACGATGGGATAGTTGAGCTGATCGCAAGCTCTAGCCCAAACTTACGCACCTTGTTCATCAACAATCGCACCTTGGTTTGTAATGTCAAGCCAGAAACCATCATTAAGCTCCTTAGGGACTGTCCCAAATTGTCTACTTTGGGCGTCTATTATGCCAGTCTGTCTGAGGATGTCTTTCTGGAACTGGTTAAGCCAAATCGAGAACCTTTCAGTTGCCTGGACATTTTCTGTGAGCGCCTGGACAAATACATCCCAGTCATCACGGAAGAGCTTTGGGCTGCAGTGAGTGGGAGGCATCCACAACTCTGCGTTGAACTTGAGTTTGAGCACACGGTCCCTGCCTGGAAGATACCTCGGATCCTGAAGCCAAATATCCCTGTGACCACTTTGCAACTAAACACCTTTACGTACATGGTGAACCAGGTCAGGTTTGTCACCAGCAACTACAGCAGGAGTTTGGAGAGGCTGGTCCTTCACACTACTCCATCCGATGACCTCAACTTCTCCTTAATAGATCTGGCAAAGAAGTGTGTACGCTTGAAAGAGGTCCACTGTTACTGCACAGTTAGCCAAGCCGTGATTGAGGCCTTCTTGTCGCATTGCCCAGATCTGAAAAGATACACCCTAAAGATCACCAAAGAACGCCACCCTTGGCAACCAGTAATCGTCTCATGATTTGACTAAAGAGTTCATTTGCAAAAACCTGCTCAGCCAGTTTGTACATTACGGAATCCTCATGTCCTCCTTCTGAGCAGGTGTGTTCAGGAAGTTCGTAACTTCCCAGGTTCGCAGGGGCCAGATGTGGAGTAAGACTACAGGAAGCAGAGGTCTAAGGCTTCCCCTTTGTGGCATTTTCCCCAACCTGAAATGGCCCCCAAGAGCTGCTGTTTGCACTACTCGAGAAACTGATGGCTACATGTAAATTTCCCCAGCGGGGCAATTAATGGTTCCCTAGGACTATTTCAAGTTGGGAAAATAGCGTGGGGCCCTTCTGCACTTTCATTTTCATCACTTGTGTGCCTGTATTGCTTTGGGGGGGGGAGGTTCTGCACACATTTTGCTCCCTCTAGTGGTTGCTTTGGTATTACATCGCTGTATTTCCAGCATATTTCCCTGTCGTTGTAAAGTGCAGGGAAATGTGCTGGAAACAGAGCGATGTAATATCAAAGCGACCAATAAAGGGCCAGGGGCCAAATTGGGCATCCTTTCCTGCCTGCTGGGTGGAAAACACGAGTGGAAAAGAAAAAAAACCTCTGAAGTGATAAGGGCACACAAGTGATGAAAATGAGAATGCAGAAGAGCCCGTGGAGGCGGGAAGGTGTAGGCCCCCTCTCCCCATGATCCAAGTTGGTCTCTGATGTGTACAGAACTCAGCACATGTCTGATCCAAAGAGGGACTTTGTCAAGTGTCACTTGGTCCTCAAACAGCAGGGCTTACTTGAGCAACCATGTGCTTACACAGTGCCAACTCTCTTTATTCCCCATTGAGCCAGTACTGTGGACAGCACAATACAAATATAAAGTACTTTGCTGCCAAAGTGAGGCATGGAAGGGACTGCTGTGTGGTTTCAAAATGTGTAGGCAGTACAG
>NW_015162500.1:521758-528382 GCF_001447785.1 Gekko japonicus
GCTGGAGAAAATGGCTTCCATTTTAGAGTGCAGGTCCTGAGGCTACCTAAGAGTAACTTCAGTGACTGTGGTGGGCTGAAGTCATGTGCGTAATAGGCTATTGCATTTAGAATTTAACATGCGGCTAAGTAAACCCATTATTTCAAATCAGTACGAACACAACATTGCTTCAATGAATGCAGATTATTTATACACCAGGGGCAGATTTTTTTTTTTTTATATGTATATATATATATTTTTTTCCCCCAGTTCTTTTGTGGTTGTGGTAATTTGTGCAGTTGTGATAATTTATGATCATGAATAATTCACAATAAACATCTGTCTCAAAGTGTAACTACACTTGACGAGCTGCGGTGTGAAGAATGTTCCTTGCAGTTTCAAGAGCAAACGCCCTGGAGACTTCAACCTGTGGGAATGAGTCATTGCATTTGGGAGAGGTGTTTTTTCTTACGGTAATAGACAAAGGTCATTCATCTGCCTTTCACTGCGCATTCATCTGATGAAGAAATCTATCAAAATGGAATGAATACTGGATTCCTGTTGTGGATATGAAAATGAAGTGCGTATGAAGTGTTGGTAAAAATAGTACAATACTACTTGTAAAATGCCCATTTATATTGCTTGTACTGACCTGGATAGCCCAGGCTGGCCTGATCTCATCAGGTCTTCAAAGCTAAGCAGGGTTGGCTCAGGCTAGCATTTGGATGGGGGACCTCCAAGGAATACCAGGGTCATGACGTGGAGGCAGGCAGTGGCAAACCACCTCTGAACATCTCTTGCCTTGAAAACCCCACGGGATCACCATAAGTCAGTTGTGACTTGACAGCACTTTGCACCATCAACTACATATCACGTCATTTGGAATTGGACAAGGCAGTCCAGGTTAGAAGGAAGATGTGCGGTAGAGCTGCCAAGCACATGTCTATGAGACTGGCAAAATCCTAGAGCAGTGATGGCGAACCTTTTAGAGACCGAGTGCCCAAACTGCGACCCAAAACCCACTTATTTATCGTAAAGTGCCAACACGGCAATTTAACCTGAATACTGAGGTTTTACTTTAGAAAAAACAACTCATACTTAAGATGATCCAAACAAAGTAAGGAAAGCAATTCCAAATGCTTTCATTTACTTAAAATTATTTGGCAGAGAATTCGACACTTTAATGATGGTCTGGGCCTGTCTGGGGCGATGGCACACGTGGTGACGTGACTTCTGTGGTTTAGCTACATCTCCCCTGGATTCCCTCCCCCTCTTCTCATTCAAATAGCGCCAGGGACTGGGAGGCAGTGGAAGGAGATTGCCTGCCACTGGGGGGGGGGGGAGTTAGCAAGAAAACAAAATACACTGTGAAAAAGCAATTTCTAACAATTATATATAAACAATTAAATATAAACTTATGCAAGTTTATTGGCCTGATAATTATTTTAAAGTTAAATACAATATTAATGGAAGGAAACGTTACAAAATGAAACTTTGAACATATTTTATTTATTTATTTATTTTTCGCATTTATATCCCGCCCTTCCCGATGGGCTCATGTCTTCTGAAACAAACAAATCTTAAAACATGTATGTGTACCATGTCAGAGGACAAAAGACGAGCCTCAACAACATGCAAAACAGAACACAAGTCAAACAAGATTGCTTTAACATCATACAAAACAACTCGAGGAGAAATTCAGGCACCATGATTTGTGACTTGTGTTTCCTGTGCTTTGGGCAAGCATTTTGTTCAAGGTATCTGCAGCACTGTGTTCCCTTGCTGACTTCCGGGGGAGGGAATTGGCAACACTATGACAGAGGTCTGCATAGGACTCTTGCCTGCAGACTAGTTTGGAGTCTGGGGGGGTTGGACGATGTGGGGGCAACATTGTGATGTCACTTCCGGGTTTCCCCCAGAAGTGACATCTCACTTTAGGAATCGCTGGAAAATTTATGGTAAAACCATGTCGTTTCTGGTGATTCCTAGAGAGGACATTGGCATTGGCTGATCTCCAGCCGACAGTGATCAGTTCCATTGGTTCGGAGGGCTGCTTTGGAAGGTGGATTCTATGGCATTATATCTAGAGTGGCCAACCTTCAGGTCTCCTGGCATTACAACTGATCTCTAGGCGAAAGAGGTCAGTTCACTTGGAGAAAATGGCCTCTTTGGAAGGTGCACTCTGTGGCCTTAGGCCCCACTGAAGTCCCTCCCCAAATCCCTTTCTCCTCAAGCTCCACCCCCCAAAAACTCCCAAGTATTTCCCAAACCAGAGCTGGGAACCTGACATCACACCCCATTGAGGTCCTTCCCCTCCCCAGCCCTGTCCTTCCCAGGCTCCGTCCCCCAAATCTCCAAGGATTTCCCCACCCAGAGCTGGCAGCCCTGCTTCTTGGAGCAGCCTGCTGAGAAGGCGAAGGAGCAGATGCCCCCCTGTGGCTCTTTCCAGTGGTTTGCTGGCTTCCCAGCCGGACTGCGTTTGTGCAAGCAAGTGTATTCTCTTTGCATGAGGCTGCATCTTTATTCAGTGCATTGTGTGAGATCAAATGCGGTGCGCTTTCATTCTCTGTATTGTTCCCCCGTGGTTGACCATGCCCCTGGGCATTGTGTCGAGCTTGGGAGAGAGCCAACTACCCTGCTGATGTGACTGGTTGGGGGGGAACAGGGAGGGTGTTTTCCCTGCGGGGCCCAAACCGTGTGCGATGTTCCTCCCTGCCTCTGACATACACAGTTCGGAGCGAGAGGGAGGCTTAGTGTGGGAAAGGGATGGCGCTGGCGTGACTGGGCCACTGTGCAAAACTATGCAGGAGTCTCCTACTTCCTTGGCTATGGATGGCTACTCCAGCAATGTGCCGGCATTTCTCACCAAGCTGTGGACGCTGGTAGAGGATCCCGAGACCAACCATCTCATCTGCTGGAGCATAGTGAGTAACGCTCTTTCGTGCCAGTTTTGGTATTGGGACTTCAGCGCATCAGAGAACCAATCCTCAGAGCCTTCTGTTTGGTCGTAGATGCTGAGGGCTGCGTTGACCATGGGGATGGTGGCTAGAAGCAGGTGCTCATCCTCTGTTGGATTCACACATTTGGTATTATTTCAGCAGCAGGCAGTCCAGTGCTGTACATTCAGAACAAGGTTCAGTGGGACTTATTCCCGAGCAAAGTCCAATCAACGTTCTGTGTGGAATGAATTAATAGACTGCCCTGGACAATATTAGTTGGTGGTGCTACGTGCATACCCAAGTGCCATCGTTGCAACAGAGGTTAAATCCTATGCAATAAACACTTTTAGAGCATATCTTTTTGCAGTCTTTTCCTGGGTCTTCTGGAGGGATACATAAGCTATACTGCCACAACCAACACGCTGCCTACCCCCCAGGCTTTGCCTTTTTTGGACAGAAGGGAATAGGCCCCTCAGTTTGAAAGATTAAAGTAAGTATAATAAGTCCTGTCAAGTCCCAAGTGACTCACAGTGATATCTCATAGGGTTTTCAAGGCAAGAGATGAACAGAGGTGTTTTGCCCATTGCCTTCCTCTACATAGCAGCCCTGGTCTTCCTCGGTGGTCTTCCATGCAAGTACTGACCCTGCTTAACTTCCAAGCACTGGCAAGATTGGGCTAAGCTGGACTATTCGGACCCCTACAAATAAATATGGGCAGAGTCAAATAGGGATAAGATGACACTGAAGTGTCCTGCAATATACAATTACAACTCTGGTTTTGATACCGCCAGCTCAATATTTTCTTGGAAACGTCTGCTCCAAATTAGATTTATGGAGTGTTGTTTGATAACTTGTCAGAAGAAATGTGGCGGCTCCCCTGTGTAATGTGTCAAATGGCCCTGAAATACAGCCTTTTGCTCAGTTATGCAGCATATTTATAAATGCTAAACATGAAAAATAAATAAATGATACATTTCTCCAGTGTTAACTAACGTGAGATTCTCATGTTTTACTTTGGGGAGGGTGAAAGTAGCACTGAGTTCCTTGGCTGGGGGGTCTCGAAAAGCACAGGAAGTTCAGGAGCGGCGCCCACTTCAAAAAGGGTGGGGATCACTGAGTTAACTGGTGTTGGCTTATGCATATAAGTGTCGTCAAGTTGCAACCAACTTACGGCAACCCCAACAACAGGTTTTCAAGGCCAGTGAGAAGCAGAGGCAGTTGGCCATCACCTTTCTTTGCAGACCCTTCCTTAGTGGTCTCCCATCCAAGTACCGACCATGCTTGGCTTCCAAGATCTGATGACATCAGGCTATAACCTGGCATCTTCCCTTCCAAGTGCTTGCTTATCAAGTTTTTAATTCTTATCCCCTAACCACAAATATCTCTCTTTTGTGCAATCCACCCAATCAAGGTTTGAACCCATTAAAAGAAAGCCCAGAAGAAACTATTACCCCACCAGATTCTCCTCAGGCTTGGGCCTGTTTAGGTTGTTCCACAAGGCAGAAGGTAACCAGATGGATAAAATTGGGGGGAGGGGGGTGTTGCCCTTGATTTCATTCCCATCCTTACATGCCTGAGGGAGGCCAATTTGTGTCACTGTGTTCAGAGCCAGTTTATTCTTCCTACTTTACCCAGCTTCAGGTCTTAACCATTTATTTCGGTGCTGAATTTTGTAAGATCTTGGGGTATATTTCTATTTTGTTATGACTTGTGGCATATGTTAATACTTGTTGCATACGGTGATACTCAACAGTGAATCTTAATTTTTTTGGTATTAAAATCTGGGCCAAAGCGCCAATAGGTGAGTCTCAGAAATGGAGGCCAAAATGTCGGCCGTTCTGTATTTGTACAGGCTGGCTTCATCCCCTTTCACGTATGGGTAGAATCTGAATCTGGATTAGAATTCTCCATTCCTGTGGAAGTGAGGACCCTTATCCTGTTTTTAACTCCTTTTCTTTTAGAATGGCACCAGCTTCCATGTTTTTGATCAGGGCCGGTTTGCAAAGGAGGTCTTGCCCAAGTACTTCAAACACAACAACATGGCCAGTTTTGTCCGGCAGTTGAATATGTGTAAGTAACACTCCAAGATCCGGAAGGGGCCATTGTACTGGTATAATGGGGGAAGAAGAGAGAGAACGGAAAGTGCTACACTGCATGCGTATCCAAGCATAACACTCCAATGCATCACAGGTGCCTTGGTGTTCAGAAAGAATGCTGCCACACAGAGTTGGGGTTGCCAGAAGAGCAAAGTGGCATGGCTGCCAGTTCTGGGTTCAAAATTCCTGGAGACTTGGGGGCAGAGCCTGGGGAGGGGCCTCAACAGGAATGGGATGCCATTGAGTCCAACCTCCAAAGCGGCCATATTTTTTCTCCAGGTGAACTGATCTCTGTGGTCTGGAGATCAGTTGTAATTCTGGGAGATCTCCAAGCCCCCACCTGGAGGTTGGCAACCCTAGCAACTGGCCTTCTTGGTGAACTTAACTTTTATGCTGCCTCTCCTGAGCCCTGCTGGAGGCAGCTTACAAGAAAAAAAAGGATTAACCTGAGTATTTTTGTCTGCCTGTCATGCCATTTCCCCCTTTCCAGAAAGTATTTGTGTAGTATCTGCCTGTCTGCTCCCATGTTTGTTGCCTGGTCACTAGGCAGAAACATGTATACTCAGAAGTAACACCCATTGATTTCAGTGGAACTTACTCCCTAGTATAGGGGTGGCCAAACTTGCTTAACGTAAGAGCCACATAGAATAAATGTCAGGTGTCTGAGAGCCGCAAAACATGAACAAGTATTACACACACATTTTTATTGGAAAATATGCAAATTTGCTTTTTTATTAACATTGATACTGCCAAAAGTAAAAACAAACAAAAACAGATATTAATAATATTTATTTGTCCAATGATATTTATTTGTTTGCTAATTATATTTTTTTGTCTGAGAGAGAGAGAGAGAGGTGGAAAGAAAGCAACTTTAACTTTAAACGTGTTCTCCAGCCCCCCCCCCCCCCTGCGCAACCGGGTTGTTTTTGTGCATTGGAGCAGGGATTTAAAGAGACAAATGCCTTCTCCAAGCTGGCTGGTGGGGGAGGGGAGCTTTGAGAACGCATTTAAAGTTAAAGTCACTTTCTTTCTCTGCTCCCCCCCCCCACCTCAAGCCTACCCAGGGAGTGGAACAGTGGCTGGGGAAGGGAAGACCCTTCACTTCCCCAGCCGCCTTGCTGGGAGCCGCACCATATGTGTGTAAGAGCCGTATATGGCTCCCGAGCCGCAGTTTGACCACCCCTGACCTAGTAAGTGTGCTTAGGTTTGCAACCACAGGTTCTTGGTTCAGGTTGCCTAATGCCTTTCACGCCTTGCCCAGATCTGACTGTGTTTTCACAGGTTCCTACCTTTTGTCCTCTTTTACGATAGTGATTAATTCCTACCCTTCTTTGAGATAGATTTTTGCCAGTATTAGCATCTTTTCCATAGTAAAGAATTAGCATATTTTCCATATTAAAGAATGAAACTCTGATGGCCAGAAGATTTACATTTCAAATCCAGTTGGAACAGTGGGGGGGGGGGCTGTAAAGATAAATGTCCTCTTTGCTGTTCTCTGACTGATGTGATCAGGCTTCGTGGAGATTTCCTGCCTACATCCTCAATACCTGCCCATGTACATACTACCTTATGTTATTCTTTACTGATAAACAACATATTCTGTACCCGCC
>NW_015162500.1:528403-542704 GCF_001447785.1 Gekko japonicus
CCCCCCCCGAAGTTAGAAAGGTTGGAAACAGTTATTCCATTCGATCTATCACAGTTTTATCCTGACCTTCCTCCAAGGAGCTAAGGTGGCATTCATATTTCTGTTCTCCATCTTATTCTCACCAGAAAATTGGGCAATTAAGTTAGGTTAGGAGAGAATGATTGGCCAAAGGTCACCCAGAGAATTTTGTGGCTGAGGGTGTGTGTGTGTGAAACCCGACTCTTCCCAGGCTTAAACCAACACCTTAACCACTACACCTCACTGGCTCTTCCGTTCCAGAGCATGTCAGGGGTTACTACTACCACTGCATAGCAGTTATCAGATATCAACCATCAGATAACACATACCGAATTCAGATAGTTATTGTGTGTCAGGTTTGTATGTGTAATCTGCCATCAAATCACAGCCAACTCAGGCAACCTGGTCAGTTTTTCAAAGCATGAGATGAGCAGAGGTGCTTTGCCAGTGCCTGCCTCTGCGTAGCAACCCTGGACTTCCTCGGTGGTCTCCCATCCAAGTACTAACCAGGGCCGACCCTGCTTAGCTTCCAGGATCTGACAAGACTGGGCTAGTCTGGGCTATCCAAGTCAGGCCATGCGCCAAATACAGATACAATATTCAGGAAATGTTTGGGAAATAGTTGGAGAATATCAAACTGCAAACGGTTAGTTTTTTGTGTGCAAATTAGTTTCAGACCTAGACTTTATCTTACTACCACGCCCTTGTGTGGTTTTATCCCCTAAGACAGTGGTTCCCAGTCTTTTTGATGTGGTGACCCACACATCCAAATTTACTTAGCATGATGACCCACTTCAAAACAAAACAAAACGGGCATGCACAAATCAATAAGACTGTAAAAGCCTTAGGACTCATTTTCACAGCCTTTGCAACCCACTTTTGAATCGTATCCCACAGGTTGGGAAATGTTACCCTAAGATTGCTACCCTAAGATCGGTTACCAAAATTAGGATAATTGAATACGCTATTCCAGGAATGTAACCCCCCAAAATCGCTGCTTACTCTGGCACAGTGGGTTTAGTTTAGTTTATTATTATTACGGTCTTAAGACCAACATACAGAGTAAGTGAAATATGTGAGGAAGAGAAAAAACCCCAGTCATAGTATACAAAAATACAAAAATAGAAATCTAAATTTAAGAACTTTTAAAATGCGATTCCCAGAATCTAAGAACTAATGCACAAAACTCAGTGACTGAATGTGTAATCTCTGCATTCGTATCTGATAGGAGTCAGTGAAGTCTTGCTTTGTTTGTAGCACAGTGGGTTGTATGAACTGGCTGAGACTGGCTAATATCAGCTAGATGAATTGTTGGACTAGTCCAACAGGGAAGTCCTTGTGGATTCGACAGCAGTTTTTATCAGCTTGAAATAACAGAAGAGGGAATTCAATCCATGCTTGATTCTTTGATCTTTCCAAAGCCATTCCACAAACCTAAGTTTGTGCAGAAGCAAACCCAAATTTGCCACCATGTGAACACTTAACACACAGTTGCAGCCAATCAGATCATCTTGATGAGAATACTTGCATGGTACCTGTGTTGGTAACAGTGTTAGCCGCACCTTGGTCCAGGATTCTGGAGGTCTACAGGCAAGGATCTCTTCTCACATTGACATGTGAACCTGCCTTATACTGAATCAGACCATTGGTCCGTCAAGGTCAGTATCTTCTACTCAGACTGGCCGCAGCTCTCCAAAGTCTGAAACAGAAGTCTTTCACATCGCCTACCGTCTGACTTTTTTCATTGGGAGGCTGGATGTGACTTGGGTGGTTGGCCTGAAGAAGAGGAGCACTTTTACATGCACACAAACACATTACACACATGTAAATGCAAAACACACATAGATCCAGGGTGAGTTTATGACCACCCCAAGTTAAATCCAGCCTCCCACATTACCAGTGACTTGGAAAACAGTAGTAAAGGCTGCCTCTTTACCAATTACTTAAGCCCTTCCCCTGTGCGCACGTGTGATCACGAGCAAGCAATTACGGCACACGAGGGGGAGTCTGAAATGCAGACTGCTCCCTAAAACAGGAGAACTTCATTGCCAGAGCACAAGTCAAGGAGAATAACTATCATGCCTACTGGTTTACAGAGCTAAGAAAAAGAACAGGAGGAATAATCTTATACCATTTCTATTGCATTGTTTACGGTTTTGTAACTCGCCATGAGTCTCAGCAAGAAAGGAGGATTGTTTAACAAACTAAACCTGGAAGGACCGGGATGTACCAAATGAGAATTCTCTAGCACTGCCTCTGACCTATTTAGAAGCTGAGCATAGTGGAAACATTTAAGACCGTGGACCCACCCACCACCCATCTCGGGGCAGAGGAAAATGACTGTGCTTGGCTGTCTTTGAGCTGGCCTTGGTTTACTTATGCACCTGCCCTTTGCATTCTTAGGTGTATGTGAAAGGGAGTAATAGTTGGTGCAAGTTTTATGTTGACCCTACCACTGAGAAGGTCCTTTTCTGGATCACCATCATCTTCTTGCTGACAGCCGGGGCACCCAGCATGTGCCTTCCACACAATAACGTAACAATTGCCTGGGTTTATATGTAGGGTTGCCAACCTACAGGTGGTATCTGGAGATATCCTGCTATTACAACTGATCTCCAGGCAACAGATCTGGAGAAAATGGCTGCTTTGGGAGGTGGACTCTATGGCATTATACTCCATTGAAATCCTTCCCCTACACAAACCCTGTCCTCCTCAGGATCCACCCCTAAATTCTTCAGGTATTTCTCAACCCAGAGCTGGCAAGCCTAGTTATATGGAAGAAGGTGTGACAGGGACTAATAACTGGTGTAGGTTTTATGTTTGATTGTTTGTATGCTACTGCCCCCTTAAGATGGAACCATGTGGTGTTCTGAGGAAAACAGAAATGGTAGTTAGAGATGGCCATTAGCAGACTTCGGTGCGGAAGTGATTTTGGTTCTGAAAGTGTTTTAGTTAATGTTTGGCGTGTTCTTTTAGAAATAAAAACCAACATTTTCTACACACCCTGCCTTTCCCCCTGATTGGAGTGTAACATGTATGCCTTAAGTTGAAAGAAAAAGGTAATGTGTGAACTGGTTGCCAGTCTTCTAAGCACTGTTCTGTTTGTCCATTTAGATGGCTTTAGGAAAGTGGTTAATATCGAGCAAGGAGGCCTTGTGAAGCCTGAACGAGATGACACCGAGTTCCAGCATCTCTATTTCCTTCAAGGCCACGAACATCTTTTAGAACACATCAAAAGGAAGGTAGGAATGCGAGGAGCTGATGCATGTTTCTGGCGCATTTCACAAAGCCAGCTGATGATTTTGGTGTCGTGCTCCACACTTCTCTGAATCAAAATTCAGAAGTGCTCGGGAACGGCTCTGTGTGTTCAATTCCCTTGCAAAGAGGTATTTACTTATTTATTTATTTTATTTACTTCATCTGTAGCCCATCTTCCTCCCCAAATGGGGACCAAAGTGACTTCAGTCATTCTCCTCTCCTCCATATTATCCTCACAAAAACCCTCTGAGGTAGGTTAGGATAAGAGTGGGTGACTGGCCCAAGGTCACCCAGCAAGCTTCTGTGGCAGAGTGGGGATTTGAACACGAGCCTCCCTGAACACAGATGAGCACTTAACTACTACACCACGCTGGCTATCAGGAGAATCTTACAGGAGAATTGATTAAAGTTACCTCTTAATTTACAACTGTATGTGGTAAGCATATAGAGAATAAGTACGCCAAGAGACAGTTAGTGCTTATCCTAAAGCAATGGCAGTCTTTGCAAAGCAACCACAGCAGTCTTGTGACTCGCAAAGGCTGCTGAGTCCCAAACCTTAAACTCTCATCCTCCCCAGACTTTCAGCTAGACGAAGCACAATTCTTATCTGAATTAAAACGGGAAGCAGTCAAGAAAAGTCACAATTTAAGGTGCCTTTTCTCTGAGGGCTGCTAATTACGTAGCAGAGATTATGCAGAACTGCACACCCTTGAGAGACGCCAATTGGAAAGAGACAAAGCCAGAGCAACGAATCATGCAGAGATGCATCAGGCAGCCTCCTCAGTTGATGGGACTTTTCAGATCACAGGAGCCTTTTACAGTTCCGCCGCGACTGCAAGATGGAGCTCTTCCACCAGGGATTTGATTAAGGAGCCGTACTGCTGGACCCCTGTGCCCCGGCATTGCCATCGCAGCCTGTGCATCACTGGTGTGAAGGGACCGAGATAGTTTTACATCAATGCTAATTGCACCCCATTAGGATCTATGATTAAGACGATTTGTTATTATGTCCCGCCATCAGTTTATAACTTGGCACACTAGCACTTTATGTTCGGTTTTAGAAACTTATTGTTTTAACGGTTTTTAATTTTATGTAAGCCGCCCTCAGTCTGCCTTGGTGGGGAGGGTGGAGTATAAATTGAATAAACAAAAAAACAAATGAATAAATTGGCACACCAGTGCTTCTTTCTTGGAAGATGCCTGCAGGTTTACTCAGAAGCATGTCCCATTGATTTCGGTAAGAAATTTGAAAGTCACTAAGCTTAGTTTAATTTGTTTATTACATTTGTGGCCCACTGTACTTCCAGTGGAACTCAGAATAGGTCTCCCCTCTGGGCGTCAACCAGACCACTGGATCATGTGCCTTCCCAGTCATACCAGTCATGCCCAAACTCATTTCACACCCTGGGTTGCTTCAGCCATATCTGCTTTCTGACAAGTAATGCATGATTTTTCAAACACTTTTTATACATTCCGCTTTTAGGAGGATACTTCCAGAAATGGAAGGGTACTCCTAAAAAATGTAAACAGGTGACAAGGCCTCAACTGGCTGCAGCTAAATTTTGCTGAATTGTTGGGCCACACCTCCTCTGCCTGGTGCAGGCCTTCTTTCATTTTAGCTTATGTGATTTCTCCAGGTATCAGTTGTGAAAAGTGAAGAAACCAAGATGCGCCAGGAAGACCTGAGCAGGCTACTATATGAGATCCAGATCCTCAGGAGTCAGCAGGAGACGATGGAGTGTCAAGTGCAGGACATGAAGCAGTAAGTGAATCCTTAGTGGAGTATTTTCTGTCTGTTTATGGCAAATATATTGGGAAGCAATGGGGTGAGCCTGTGGCTCAGTTGTAGAGTGTCCGCTTTGCATGCTGAAGGTCCCCGGTTCAATCCCCAGCATCTTCAGTTAAAAGGACTGGGTGGAAGGTGATGCGAAAGGCCTCCGTCGGAAGCCCTGGTGGGGCTGCCAACTCATGGCTGGGAAATTCCTGGGGATTTGGTGGTGGAGCCGGGGAGGGGAGGGGAGGGCTTAGCAAGGATATGATGCCATAGAGCTGCCATTTGCTCCAGTGGAACTGATCGTTCTAGGCTAGAGACCAGTAGTAATTCCTGGACAACTTCAGGCCCTCCCTGGCGGTTGGCACCCTAGACCATGGAGAACTGCTGCCAGTCAGAGAAAGATTTGATAATGGCCTTGATAGACCAAGGGTCTGACTCTGGCCCATTACGCATGCATGTCTTACTTCAGATTTTCCGAGCAGTGAGCCTTTAAGCTTAACTTAGGATTCTTTGCCCTCCTTACGCACCATTCATTTTCCTCTGGTGTATTTATTCTGCTGCTACAATTTAAAAACACACACTTTTCTAAAACAGGGTAGGAATGTCACTGATGATGTGTGTGTGTGTTTTTTTTTAATTTACACAATTGCCCTATCACAGCTGCGCAGTAGCGTCCAGCAAGCGCTTTCCATTTAAATCCTCATGGTTCAAGTTTTGCACATGTATTTTAGTGTTAGTTGGTTGGATGGAAGAGAACAGAAAGGAACACGGCAAAGGGGGAAAACCAATATTGAAACTGACAAGACTCTTTTTGAAACTACCAAGCAGCTGCCAAGCGCTGTTTTCCGTATTGCCAAGTACCAGGGGCTTTTGTGCTGTGTTATTGGCCTCTGTGAAAAATGGGAGCCACATGATCTCATAACATGGGGTAACATGTTGAGTGTACAGAATGCATGGCAGAACCCACTGACACTGACATTGCAATCTTTGTCTGTTGGCAACATGTGCGCATGTGTGCACGTGCACCTGTACAAAATCGGCTGCAACTCCACCATGCTTTGCTCAGGGCTGCAATTTGTATGGGGTAAGGGTCCTCTGGCAGAAGCTCTGGAGAGCTTTTTTCAAGACTCTTTTTGAAACTGCCAAGCAACTGCCAAGTGCTGTTTTCTGTATTGCCAAGTACCAGGGGCTTTTGTGCTGTGTTATTGGCCTCTGTGAAAAATGGGAGCCACATGATCTCATAACATGGGGTAACATGTTGAGTGTACAGAATGCATGACAGAACCCACTGACACTGACACTGCAAGCTTTGTCTGTTGGCAACATGTGTGCATGTGTGCACGCGCACCTGTACAAAATCGGCTGCAACTCCACCATGCTTTGCTCAGGGCTGCAATTTGTATGGGGTAAGGGTCCTCTGGCAGAAGCTCTGGAGAGCTTTTTTAGTCTTGTGCCACTCAATTGAAAAAAAATGAGGGGGTATTTTTGCCGATGCCCTGGCGCAGCTACATAGTAACGCTGATTTCCTGCCCTTCCTTGCAAATTTGTGTTGTTTTATCTCTGTGATTCTCTCATTTGATTCTTCACACTGGTCATGATGTTGGCAGTTTTTTAAAAGCCTCTCCTGTGCTGAGTGCCCTCTTTCCTCCACAAGGGTCAATCCCAAGCGATTTTTAAATTCGGCGGTTTGCAGAAGGTCCATGTGGCTCAACCGCCATTGTAATGTTAGGCTTCTGGAGACTGCCAAAATAGTTCCTCCCCCCCAACTTTGTTCACTAAATTAAAAGCTTTAGGCTTCCCATCCCAGTCTCTCTCTCTCTCTCTTTACCACTCATGTCAATTTCATTCTATGCTGATAATCCCCACCCCTTTATTTTGTTTGCATGCAGCACTGAAAACCTTTTTATTTTTGCACTGGGGACGCTGCCATTTGCCTCTCTCTGATCCCCCTTTCAAGTCAATACCAGCAGAGAACTAGAATTCGCACAGTTCTTTAAAAACTTCCCCCCATTTAATTGTTTTTTAATTCAGCAACCCGAGAGTAGCGATAGTCTTATATTGCTAGGCTCAGGCTGCCTGTCAAAATTTTTTTAAAATTTAAAACAATGAGGGGGAAAGTAATCAATGGAGCTTGTACACCGATGAAGGGGGGAGGATGGCGGAAGGTGCAGAGTGGGCAGAACGATCTCAATGTGGGCGGGGGGAGTGACCTTCGAGGAGCAGCAAAAGTATGGGGGGGAGGGAATCCAAGGGAATCTGTATGCTTTTGAATTACCTTTGGCTTGGAAGTGAAACAATGCAGTATAGCTGCAAGTCCCCAGGGCAAACGCTATAATTTATAAATGTCTAGTAGCAATGTTCCCTCTAAGGTGAGTTAGTGTGAGCTATCTCACAGTTTTTTAGCCTCCAGCTCACACATTATTGCCTTAGGTCAGGAAGGATGGCTCCAGAGCAATCTAATTTATGCAGTAGCCAAATTGCTCGCTCACAGCTCTAATGCCAGTAGCTCGCAAAGCAGAATTTTTGCTCACAAGACTCCACAGCTTAGAGGGAGCATTGCTAGTTAGGGTCTGAGAGAGCGCACCAAGAGGAGAAAGCTCTGAGAAGCTCTGAGGTGGCACCTGGGCTCCCAGCAGGGGAGATGAAGCCTCAAACCAGATTACCAACTCCTGTGATTTTTGAAACTTGTATCGCAAGTACGCACAAATCGATGCTTTGTGGTGTTGCACAACTCATTGTGGGCTTCCGTATTCCTTTCAGGCAGAATGAAGTTTTGTGGAGGGAAGTGGTGTGTCTCAGGCAGAACCATTCGCAGCACCAGAAAGTCATCAATAAGGTAAATGTGAACATCACACCAGGCCACTTGAAGCCACAACGTGGTGGGCACTTGCTGGCTTTAACTGTTTGTTGTGTGTGATAGAGTTTGCGTTATTGTGAGGTTTATTTCAGTGTGGTTTCCGCACCAGCGACAAAAAGGGTTTCCCAGGCAGGTCTTTCCTAGGAAACTCTGAGAAATGCAGTGCTGGGCTTATGGGCTAACCAACACAGGGTTCATTTTCAGCACTTCTTCTCCTTTTGCTAATTTAGCTGCCAGAATTGCGTCAGAAAGTAGGAGAAGAGCAGGGCAGGAAAGGGAAACATTAATCCTTTCAATACCCAGCATTTTATCACCAGAAAAAGCTACCCTATGAGCAGCTATTATAGCTGTTGGGGAAAACTTACAGTGACTCTTACTTTTTCACCAAATGGAGGTAAAAACAACACGGGGTGGCTTTTTCCAGTGAGCAAATGGCAAGGGTGGAAAGAGTTAAAGTTTCCTTCTGTCCCCATGATAAAGAAACTCCAGAGGCTGTATTTGCAAAATAAAAAAGAATGCTTAAAATAAAACATAGAAGAAATAGTAACATGCCATTGAGGTCCATTAAATAAAGAGCCTTTTTATATGGGAAATAGACCTGGAGGCTCTCCGATACAAATTTATTTGAATGTCTGAGTGCTGTTGATGTGGGAACAAGAGATTGCCTTTAATTCTGAATCGATTCCTAGAATTTTGTCTGGGCAAAACTTCTCAGTTGGTGTCTGCTTTATGTTCACGTGAAGTGCCATATGTAACTTGCCTAGAGATTTGGCACCTCCACATATCTGCAGTTTCTTTGAGGTCCTCAGGGTGGGGAAGCATGCCATGATTGTTAAGCATAGAATTGCCAGTCAATACATCTTAGAATTCTTTAACTTAGAGCCTGATTCTAGAATCCAAGTATGCCTAGGATCAAAGGCAAGAGTTCCATGTCCTATACATAGTGACCTTGTGTTTTCGTCAGAATTACGTGGCTCCAAATGTGTCTGTCCTGAGTCAAAAAGAAAATAAATACAAATGACAGATATTGGAGAGCCTGCAGAAGGAGTGTTTAGGGTTGCATCTCAATGGGAGACCATATGCGAGTCCCATGCAGGTGTCCTAGATTCAGTCCATGGCATCTCCATCTTAAAGGAAGGATAATCACAGCATATCTGGGGGCCAGTTCTTGTGTTTGTTGGGAGTTGAGGCAAGGACTGTGCATCAGATGCATGATGGGAGTTTTGTGCCTCCCAGAAGCGCATGGAGGATAAGGTTGGGCCTTCTCCACCCCCGCACCATCCTTGTATTCTCAAGCTTTCTCCTGTAGCTATGTAAGTAATGTGAATTTTGCAATGGACTCTACAGCATCTCCATGGGACAGTTTGAAGATACCATGGTGAAGGGGGGGGGATACAGATTGAAACCACTTTTTCCCATGGGCCATTGCTGCAAACAGAAAAGAGCTGGCTTTTGTCTGGGACGCATAAAACTCTCATGGCAGTTTGATACCAAGCCACTGTGTTGTCCCTCAACAAACACAAGGGCTTTGTATGATGTAGCGTGACCCCCGCAAGAATCCATATTTTAAATTCCTGATCCCATTCCTTGCCACTTAGGGCAAAACAGAGATCTTCAATGAGCATTAGTGACAATGGGGACAGCCATGAAGGGCTGGAGTGCTGAATCATTGCTGACTGACAAACTCCTGACCTTGATTTCCCCCAACAGCTGATTCAGTTTCTGTTTGGCCAGCTCCAATCAAACCCCAGCAACACTGGAATAAAGAGAAAACTGTAAGTGCCCTCCGTGCGATGCATGCGCAGGCAAGGGACTAGTTTGGGGCTGGCCCTTCGTTTCCGAACACGTGAGCTCAGCTCCGAGTGGCGTGGTGGGTCACCGGACCTGGGCGCCATGGAGATAGTCAGTGAATGAGGACAAACTGATGAGTCAGAGCTGCTGACCCGGTCTATTCAGTAGCCCATAGAGAACCACCCTGTCAGCTTGATGTGACCCTTGTTTTGGTAATATACAGGGAAGTGAAAGGAGGACATCTGAAGAGAAAAGGGAAGGGAGGGTAGGCAACCTTTGCTTGTTAAATCCACAGAGAGATTTCCCACTATTATTATTGGGAGGCCATGTGGGACCTGGAAGGGGACCATCAAGTGGCCATGAAGGGAGCATTCTGTGACTGTAGAATGGTACTCAGGGTACTAAGAATCGTCATCTGGGAACTGCAAAAAGGCAGAGGAAAAGGGACTGTAGAAGCTTCAGCAGAGCTTCTGGCCTGCCATATCTATGCAGAAAGGACAGCCTTGGTTTGTCACACCAAAGGTTCATCTAGGACCATAGTTTGCTGGCCAGCCTGATGCCTGTAGGCTAGGCCAGTTGTGGTGGAAATAACCATCCACTAGCATCTGGTCCTTAGACTTATCCTACCGGGATATAGGGATGGTCCTTGCACCTGTTAAACACCTTCATGATGTTGTATGCTAATTTGCTGCTCCCCCTCTACCTACCTGTATGGACTGGTAACTTCCGTTTCACTGTATCTGAAGAAGTGTGCGTGCACACGAGAGCTCATACCTTGAATAAAACTTTGTTGGTCTTAAAGGTGCCACTGGACTCGAGTTTTATTTCTGCGAATGAGAAAGCGAACTCGTGTTTTTTTCTGCGAATGAGAAAGCGAACTTTCACTCCAGTTTGGGAGTCACTGTAAGACACAGGAAGTGGCTGTCCAGGAAATGTCTCTCACTTTAAAGAAAACTTTCTGTTCCCCTTCTTCTAATCAGTGTTTATATTTCCTGCATTCTCTGAAGGCTGGTATGAAGATTTTTGCTTATCACACTCCGTGGTGACCTCTTGTCCCTTCTGCCCTCTTAAAAAGAAAAAAAAGGCCTATAGCATGTGGGGCGAATGGGAAACTCTGCATGGCAAAGTGCCATCTGGATTCTCCTGCAATCTGCAACAATAGTTGGATTACACAAAGTTGTTTTTCGTACAGCATTTGTGTTTCCTGCAGACTCAGCAAAAAAACCCATGTTGAGTCCAACGCGGCACTTCAACCTTATCAGAATGATGCTTGCTTTTAAGCCCCTCCCCTTCCTGGCCAAAAGGACAGGAGCCAAACTGGCAAGTGTTTAAGAATTCTTAACAGTGTGTGTGTAAAGTGCTGTCTAGTCACAACCAACTTATGGCCACCCCTCCCTCATGGGGTTTTCAAGACAAGAGACAAATGGACATGATCTGCCATTGCTTGCCTTTGCATAGCAGCCATGGACTTCCTTGATGGTCTTCTTTGATGGCTAACCCTGCTTAGCTTCTGGGATCTGACAGGATCAGGCGAGCCAGTGTCATCCCGGTCAGAGCAGTTCAGTGTACTGGTTAGGAGCGTGGACTCTAATCTGGGAGAACCGGGTTTGATTCCCCACAACTCCACATGCAGCTGCTGGTGTGACCTTGGGTCAGTCATGGCTCTATCAGAACTCTCGAGAGCAGTCCTTGAAAGAGCTCTCTCAGCCCCTCCTACCTCACAGGGTGTCTGTTGTGAGGCGGGGAAGGGAAAGGAGATTGTAAACCGCTCTGAGACTCCTTTGGGTAGTGAACGGTGGGGTATGAATCCAATCTCTTCTTCTAACTGGCCCTTTACCAAGTCTCCCTTGTCCTGGGTGTTTCTGGTCAATTGGCAACCAGAAGAAGTCAACATTCATTCACAGAAACATTCAGCATGTTTTTAATATTCTTGTGAATCACATGAGAGGGGAAAACAGAATCTTAATGGACTAATGAAAAGGATGTGATGATAATATGTTTTTCTCTACAGACCTCTTATGTTGGATGATGGAAACTCTGCTTCTCAGGTGTCAAAGTTCAGAAGGCATTTATCAATGGACCCGCTCCATGAGTCCTATTTCATTCAGTCGGTAAGCTGAAATTATGCTCACAATCTTTGACTAAAATCATGTGTGAGTTGTATAGTGCAAGAATGGAGAAATATTGATTGTCAAGCAGTCTTCCTTCCTGGGCATTGATCAGCAAGCATATTCAAGCCTGCCTTTCTATCTTTCATACATCAGAACCCTGACAGTTGTGCATTTAGAGCTTCTGTGTCTGTTTATGCACATGTGTGTCACCAGATGCTGTAGGGCTGAGGCATGTTTTAAGGGGTAACCTGTGAATTTGGTTCTGTGTACTCTTTTGGTGTGCTTTGACAACATCTTGGAAAGTAACCAGTGGCCAGACATGCAGTTTGGTTGATAATTTAGAAGTAACAAGTAAGGATCTTCCACATGCTGTGAAAGCAAGTTACTTAAGGTAAAGCCCTCCTCCTCTATGGAAGCAGGTAGGGTCCGCGGTCATGACTTACAAAAGCTCTGGAATCCCGTTCTGGTAGATTTTCCGACTAAAGTGCACCTATTAAGGATGCACCCATGCCTTTCAAAAGAGTCCCCGGCACAATCCTGTGTTGGATCAAGTCTCAAGAGAAAGAATGTGTGAGATTTTTTACAGCACTAGTCCCCAATATTGGCCCAATCCGCATCTAGCATTTGTTCCACTGTTTTACCAAACCCATTCTGGAACAGAAATTCCCCTCTACATTGCATGCCACTTTCACTTTGATTGTTGGATTTTATGGCAGTGTCCAGACTGCATGCTGCTTTCACTTCGTTTGATCTCTCAGTTTTATGGTAGCTGTCTGCATAGATTTATGACCATTTTATAGCCATTCAGGGGTGAGTCTGCAGTCAGTATGGCATTGGCCCGGGGTATTTGAATGTGGTTTTGAGCCGCATATTTTACTGTTCCAGTGTGGGTTTGGTAAAACAGCGGAGCAACTGCTAGATGCAGATTGGGCCAAAGACGAGCCTGTGGCCAGTTTTTTAAATACTGAGAACGTTTAATGGGTCTGCCACAAAATGGCTGGTATGGAGGCTAGAACCAATCACAAAATGGCTACAATTGGGGACAGCCAATCACAAAATGCTGGGAAGTTGCAAACCAAGCATTAGAGATGTGCTTCCTGCAGACGCAAATGTGCTCCAATAAGGTAGAGGAAAGCCAGGATTGGCTCTTTGGTTGAGGGAGCAGATAATTTGAGAAAGAAGCAAATGGATGCTAAGAACTCATAAATTGGAGCCACATTTGGTATCACAACTTTACACCTACGTAGACACTGTGGGCAATTCTGCATCTAGCATTTGCTCCACATTTTCTCAACTGGGAGGAAAAAGTGCAGCTGAAAACCACATCCAAATACCTTGGGGCAGGGGTCATTTTGTAGAAAAAGAGGTGCAGGAGCTCATTGGTATAACTTATTAGCATAACTTATTTGCATATGCCACACCCCCTGACATCACCGGAAATGTGTCAGAAGGCAACACCCACCGCTCAGGCTCCACTGGACTGTTTTGGATTGCTAGCTATTGGGGGGGGACGTGCAGATCTGTCCTCGCAGAGGAGGGAGAGGTCTACTAGTGGGGCCAGAACACTAGAAGCCCTCCCACCATTGCCCCCGTAAGCACCAAGAATACAGAGCATCACTTGCCCCAGCCTGAGAGTATCTATACCTTGTGGCTAATAGCCACTGACGGACCTCTGCTCCATATGCTTATCTAATTCCCTCTTGAAGCCATCCATGCTTGTAGCTGCTGCCACTTCCTGTGGCAGTGAATTTCTTCACTCTTTGGGTGAAGAAATATTTCCTTTTTTCTGTTCTAACCTGACTGCTCAGCAATTTCATGGAGTGCCCACGAGTTCTTGTATTGTGAGAAATGGAGAAAAGGACTTCTTTCTCAACCTGCTCTATCCCATGCATAATCTTATAAACCTCGATCATGTCAGCCCTCAGCCGTAATTTCTCCTTTTTTCCTTGGTCTTGAAGGTGCCACTGGACTGTTTTGGATTGCTAGCTATGGGGGGGTGTCCCACACAAATCTGTCCTCACAGAGGAGGGAGAGCTTGTACTTGAATAAAATTTGGTCTCAAAGTTGCCACTGGACTGTTTTGGATTGCTAGCTGAGGGGGGGGCCCACACAAATCTGTCCTCACAGAGGAGGGAGAGCTTGTACTGAATAAATCTTGGCCTTAAAGGTGCCACTGGACTGTTTTGGATTGCTAGCTATGGGGGGGTGTCCCACACAAATCTGTCCTCACAGAGGAGGGAGAGCTTGTACTGAATAAATCTTGGCCTTAAAGGTGCCACTGGACTGTTTCAGATTGCTAGCTATGTGGGGTGGGGAACGCACAGATCTGAGGTGAAAGAAAGAGAACGAAGAAAAAGAAGGAAGAAAAGAAAAGAAAAGAAAAGAAAAGAAAAGAAAAGAAAAGAAAAGAAAGAAAGAAAGAAAGAAAGAAAGAAAGAAAGAAAGAGGAAAGGAAAGAATGAGATGGCAGGAAGGAGGGAGAGAAGGAAAGG
>NW_015162500.1:542714-548004 GCF_001447785.1 Gekko japonicus
AGGGAGAGAAAGAGAGAAGATAAAAGGAGGAAAAGAAAGAAAAAGAAAGGAGGAAAAGAGGAAAAGAAAGAAAGAGAGAGAAGGAAAGAAGGAGGGGGGAAGTGCGGGGTGGGCAGGCAGGCTTTGGTGTGGGCCCCTTCGCCTTGGGAGTCAGGTCTTTACCTGCGGAGCACCCACCATATGTCCCTCCCGATCTCCCTCCTCGTACCCGGTAATTGCGGGGGGCAGGGCTTGGTCATATGCCAGCCCCCTCGGCTCCTCACTACCAGAGCGCTGCTCCTCTGTGCTCCGGCCCCAACCAACCCCTGCCTTGGGGCATCGCTGTACTAACTGCAGAGTCACCCCTGAATGGCCATAAAACAGCCATAAATCAATGCAGAAGGTACAAGGATCAAAGAACTCGAAAGTGGCATGGAGTGTGGATGCCACCATAAATCCCATAATCAAAGAGAGTGAAACCAGCATGCAATGCAGAGGGGAATTTCTGTTCCAACGTGGGTTTTGTAAAACAACAGAGGGAAAAGCCAATGCAGAATCAGCCTATAAAAAACTTTTTTTCTGCCTTCCACTTCAGCCCTCTGCATCACCGGAGGACCAGTGATATCAGATGTTACTGAAGCATCACCGTCAAATGCTGTGGTAATGCAGCCTCCTCCTGACAGTGAAAGGTAAAAAGCCTTCTGGTGATCATTATAGATCTATAATCTGACAAAAAGGACTTTAAAAAAAAATCAGTATTCCATAGGTTGGAAGTGAAGGACTTTGTGCTGTCTCTTAGCCTCAGACTTCAGAGGGGAGACTGTAGCGACCCAGAGAGCTAGATAGGTCTAGACCCTGTTTGTCCTTCCTTTCCACTTCTCTGGTGATGTCCCTTTGATGTACAGATTGACATTCTCAAGGCATCCAGGCCAGATCGGCTCTCTTTTCTACATGTGCAGATAACACAGTTTGTATTTTGGGGGAGGGATTTAAACCTTCCTATATATTTTATTTTTGATTTCAGATTTTTCTGCAAACCTTGGAAGTCCCCCACGTTTCCCGGAAAATCTGCTTAGCGTCAGCATGGCCCTCATTCGTGGACTTAGGTGTCTGCAAATGGGGCCCACACACCACTATTAGATATATAGATTGCTACTGTTACTCTATCCTGTCTAGAATGGAATCCCTCACAACTGAAAGACTCTTATTGGTTTGCTGAGGATACAAAGGCCCCTTGTGAACTTTAGTTCTTCAACAGCAGCACACACACTGCTGTGCCACTGTGCAAATTCTTTCACCATACACCATTAGGTAACTCGTGCAGTGCAAGAGGCCCAGTCAGATGAAGCCCAGTCTTTAATATGAACTCATGCTGATTCTTTTATACTGCATATTTTTCTGTCTTTGTTCCGCTGTTCCTCCGTTTCTCAAAAAAACCAACACAAAATCAAAAACCCAAGGACAACCCCAAACCAGACCAAAACCACCTTTAGGGTTAGATCCATCCATCATTTCCACTCACTCTCTTCCAGTTTCCTTCCTTGCTACAGCACCCAACCCACATGGTTTTTGTCCATACAGGTCCCATGATACCACCATAGCCTTGTTTGGATATCAGACAGCAGAGCAAACATGAAAAAAAACAACCCAAACCCTTATGCCATACATTAGTTATAGAACCTTATCTGTTGAATTCCTGTGATGGATAATCATTTTGTGTTTTTGTAGAGCAGAAATGTGTGATCCTTTAGATGGTGCCGATTTGAATTTGGAAGGCCTTCAGATCTTGTTGAGAAGCCAGCAGTACAATCTGGAAGCTGCCAACTCTTTGGATGTACGTTGTTTTTAAAAAACCCTATACTAGATTCTTACCATTTTATTGACAAACTGTCACTAAACAGTATGCAAGCTTTCAGGTTCCACAGAACCTTTCTAAAAGAACTGTGCATCTTATTTCTCACAGGGCTTCAACCCCACTATTTCTGCAAATGAATGGAATTTGAATGACGTGGAGGCAAGTTTGTCCTCGGTAAGAGATGTATGTGCAAGATGAGGAGATGAAAGGAAGCAGCGCACGTGTGGAAAAGGATTTGGGGAGGGCTTTGGGATCAGAAGTACATCCACATAAGTGTCAGCATTTCACAGATGAAAACTTTTGTCCATGTGGTAGAAAGTGCCATCAAGTCACAGCTGACTTGGGGTAGCCCCTTGCGGTGTTTTCAAGGCAAGAAGCAGAGGCAGTTTGCAATTGCCTGCTTCTGTGTAGCAAACCTGGCCTTGTAATTGCCTGCCTCAGGCCCTGGTCACACGGCAAAGTTGCCGCGGGAGAGGCATGGAAGGTGGGCGGATTATCCGGGCGCGATCACACCCCAACATCTGGGAAGTGGAGCGCACCCGTAGCTTACCGCTGACAATGCGCATTTAAAAACTAGTACCTCCAAGGTACTAGTAAACGTTTGCCACGGGCTGCCTCCAGACGCCTGTGGTGTGATCGCGCCGGCCCGCGGCATTCCCCTCCGGTTCCTCGTTTACCCGCTGGCGCTGAGGGAAGGACCCGTGCTGTGCCGCGTAATCGCGGATCAAACTGCACCGGGGCAATTAGCCACGCCTCCCTCCTGCGATATCCGGCCCGTGTGCCCGGAGCCTCTGTGTAGCAAACCTGGGCTTCCTTGCTGGTCCCCCATCCAAGTACTTGTCTGAGATCTGACAAGATTGGGCTAACCTGGGCCATGCAAGTCAGGGCTTTATGTACTTGGGAGACCCCCAAGTTCTGAGCTCCCCCCTCCACTATTACAAAGCCTCTTGCCCATCTCTCAAGTTATGAACCAGAAATTCCATGTTCCAGTCTCCCCTCAGCCCTGAACAGCATATCCTCAGCCTCAGGGTCTCCCCGTCCCATCTACAATACTATGACAATCTGCCCAACCTCTCAGGGTTGTAAGTATGACTGAGAGATTGTTATTGCTTGAATGATGTTCTAAACTGTTTTCTCTGTCACGGTACATTTGCTGCAGTTTGTATTTTTGCATCAAGATACAGAATCCCACTGTGTATCTGGAGAAGAATGCAACTGAGATGTCCTGCCAAGTGTGAAAGCCTCAGTCCAATGCCTACTGCCCAGGTACTGTCAATAACCATCTTTGGAAACTACAGGAAATAGAGATAATTAATTGACAGGCATTTTTTGATTCCAAACTGGCATAGCTACCTCTTTGCCCAGTGCTGCGGGCCTGCACTCTGCAGACAGGCCTGGTCAAGTCTCCTCTACAGTAGCAGCCTCCAGTCCAGATAGTGAGACTTGGGGAATTAGGCTGGGGCTAGAGGATGGGTGGGATAAAAGCATACTAAATTATTCTACATTTCTTATTTTGATCAAAGTCTGTTCATAGATGGAAACGTTCCTGTTTTCTGTTTTCGTTCCTAAGGAGAGATGTCAATCTGGAAAGTACCCAACGGCACCTTGCTGGCAAACCACGAAGCCTTTGAGAAGCAACTTCCTGAATGTACCTCAGAGTTCCACCTTCTTATGCTCAGTCTGGAAATGCAGCTTCCGTCGTGTCCTTTGCAGACTTCGGGAAAAACCTCCTGTTACAGCTGATCTCTCCATATGAGAATGATGAGTGAGCTTTTGCTTAGTTTGATGAGACAGTTTGTGCCTTTCCTTTCCTACCATAGAAACATTTACCTGGCCGAATGTCAAGGAGTGGACGTCCATCATGATCTGGTCCCTGCCGCTGCTGCTTCTTGCTCAAAAGCTATCTTGGTCGCCAGCCTCATTTTCACTGTGCATCTTCTTTGGTGAAGGAAGAGGATTAACTGTCGTTATTTTTGAGATCTCCCACTGTGTTATACTGGAATCCTACAGGAACATCTGAACTTATTCCCACCCACCCCCCTTTTGCATGATCTGCTATGGAAAATCAGGTGAGGAGGTAGCCACTCCTTTGACACCCCTTTCCTGATGTTTAACTCTCATGACCAGTTTTTCCTGGAGGAAATCTTGTACCTCACTGAAAAGGTGCCAACTTCCCATGATCCGTCTCATCCAGTCATTCTTCCTAATTATTTCCCTTCTCCTCGTCCTCCTGCTTTGTCATCAGAACTTGAGCATCTGTCTTATGGGCCTGATCCTGTTTAAGACTTGGTGCACTAGTAAGTGCTTAGGATGGGACTACATTGGTTGAGAATCCGCAGGGGCACAAATTTGATGTGTGAAGATCAGGTTGGCCGTGGATCGATCTAGCCTAGAGGCTCAATCAGAGTCTAATACCTGTTCGGACAAGAGAGTTGCACTGGAACTGAAACGTGTTTGGAGGAAAAAATCTTTGATGCAGTGAATGTTTGCATGCATTTAGATTCTAATTTGACTTTTCCAGCATTCATAATTATGGGCACTGTTGAATGCTGGTTTAGAGGGTTTTCCTTTAAGTTGCAGAAGTCATTTATCGCCTTAAACTTGCAACCTAGTTCATTGATGCAAAGTTGAATTTTGAAAAGCAAAATTTGAAAATGTTGCCAAATATTGAATGTTATGTGAATGTTGGTTTGTGTTCCTGTTTGCATTCAGCTAAGGTGTGTGGTGACTCAGGGCAGGGGTGGGGGATACTGGGTCTTTTCAGAACCAGTGAAGGAGCATTTAGATGTTGCATACTTCCTGGAACCTGGGTGCCAGATGTGAAAACACAGAATACTCTTCCACTTCCCTCCTCCACTACAAATGTTCCCTCTTTTCCCTTCTGCACTCATCCTGGTTCATTGACCACAAAGTTACATGAAGGCAACTGTAGAGGAACACAAGATGGAAAAATTCTTGAGCAGCCCTGGTTTTGGACTGTGTTATTCATGGTCAATCAAAAATATTGCCAAAACAAAGGTGACCATCAGCAGCATTCCTGGTGCAGCTGGCAGACATCTGCTGTGCTGGATCAGGGTACCAAATAAGTGTAAAAATCCTGAGAAGCATCCTACAACAGGGCTCCATCACCTCAGGGAAAGTGTATTTCTATAAAATGCTCCTATTTAGCATCAAATTCAAAGGCAAAAACCTAGCCCCCCCCCCCCCAAAAAAAGAGTTGGCTTTTCATATACTGCTAAATGAAAACATATTAGCTGCCTTCTTAAGCGTTCATTGAACAGCCAAGTCTTGATTGTATATGGAGATACTTGAAGTATATCTGCACCACAAACTGATATCAGGTTTTATGCCTTTTCTCTCATGGTTTTCTCCAAAGAATGCTGGGAACTGGGGCTGAGAATTCTGTCTTTAGAGAGCCCTTCCTCCAAGCAGAGTTCCCATAAGTCCCCTAGGAAG
>NW_015162500.1:548023-559263 GCF_001447785.1 Gekko japonicus
GAGCATAAAAAATACCCTTTGAATATCTGCACCTGTTATAATAAACTATGACTATGACCTCTGTCTGCATGAATGAATGGGTTGCAAGCAGAGTAATTTGAGATAGGGCTCAGAAAGGCTGAGTCCTGAAATACAGCGCTCAGTACAAGTGCCAGGACTCAGAACACGTGAGTTCATAATTAGCACCTCTGGGAATGTGCAAAGTATCTTTTCCTCACTATGGAGCAAGTAAGCACACCAGTTTTTACCCATCTTATAAGGAGGACACAACTTCTAGGGAGGTTTGACTCCAGGTACCACTGAATTCAGCACAGGTGGTGGTATTGTACATGGGAGGAGAAAGAAGGGACGTTTTGACACCTTGATTCTGAGATATTTTTCTGCATCATAAACTCTTCTCTGGTGCACAGTAGAGCTTTGTGTGCAGTAAATGTAGTTCAGTTCTTAAAGCAGAATTCTTACAATAGATAACAGCAGGTTTATGGTTTAGCTAGATCTTTAGTATTTTTTCAGTCCCTTTTGCTGCTGATCCATCCCAGTGAGTGAATTCACTGCCAATGACTGGTATGAAGGGACAAGACGGAATGGCAGGAGGTGAGGCCATGCACCCAGCCCTTTTGCCTGACCTGTTTTCAATTCAGTCCATCACTTTTAGATGCTTTTTTGTAGATCTCTTAGATGCCCTTTACAAATACAGTTGCAAAAAAACCTCACACTTCTACAATGAAGATTAAGAGTAAAGCTTCTAACGACATTGTATCTCAGTTTCTGTTGTTTTCTTCGAAACTCTAGTTAACTAGAATGAAAATCATTACGGCGAAGACTAATTTCTTTTTCTGGGCATTTTTCTTAAAAAGCACTGTGTGATTATATCCGTTGGCTATTTGATGGTTTGTTAAGGTTACTTGAAATTGATTCGCTGAGCCTACCATTTTGCACTATGCTGTACATTTGTAAAGTTTTACAATGTATGCTAATTAAAGGGGTTTTCTTTTGTCCTCATTTAGTTGTTTTGGCTTTTATTTTCTTTTGCGTAATCAGCATGTGTATCTGGTGCTCTGTGTCAGAATGAAAGGCAGGCTGTCTCTCTGCCTACCCACATCATACTGTGACCTTGCCCTTCTGCAAGGGCTCAGGGGGGTGGATCCAGGCCTATCCCATTTTAACCTTGTAAGAATATTTAGGCTGTGCTACTGGGGTCACCAATAATGAACTGGGTTGGGGAAGGTTAATGTGACGGCTCATGGACATAGAATGATAGAGAAGCCCGTGCAGTTACCTTACAGGTCTCCTCCAAAAGAGCTTGAGAGCTAAAAATGGCTCTGGTTGTGGCCTTCCTTGTGGAGTGTGTCGTTCTTCTGGAAGAAAAAGTAGGCAATGGACTTCATGCACAAGGGAGGGTCATGCTTGGACCAACCTCACCAGTATGGATGTAGAGATTCTATTGCTCAAGGATGCTGGATGAAATGAACCAAACAAGCTGCCTCTTTGTCTCTGGTTGCGGGCAGCAGTAGGGCAGGATCTGCTCCTGCAATCTGTGGAAAACAGTGTAACCCTTAGGTACAAATGATGGATCGATTCTGAGCACTACCCTATTGTTGAAGATAGTACAAGGACCTTCAGTCACTGAAAGAGCATTCTGTTCAGACATCCAATTGGTGGAAGGGATGGTGACTAAGAAGTCTATGTTGATGGATGAGGTGTTGAACAGAGTATGGATGAAATGGTTGCTTGCTTGGACAGAACCTTTCTCGTCTACCTTAGGACTTGAGAGATGCTGGAGTCCTATGAGAGGAATCTATGCATTAAGGACAAGTCCCAGGGTTCCAGGACTATGTGTTAACTTGAGACATACCGCTCTTGTGCAGTGGGGCTGCTAATGTCTGGAGCAAATACGTCTTAACAGGCCACTCCCAATGGACAGAGGTAAGTGGGCAGTGAGATAAAGCCATGCTAGGTACGCATAAAATTTAGAAGCCTGGGAAAATTTTAGCAGGCCTGAAGGATTAGCCAGAAACACTCTGATCAGAAAGTATAGGACAGACAAGAGGTAGAAGGTTAGAAAGAGTTCAGCCGTGGAGGCGACAGGAGCAGAATTGGAAGGTCCATCCAGCCACTGGCAGGGATACAGATGCAGCTCACTAGCATGGTCCTGCCTGTGGGAGCAAAGGGCACAAGTAACCCAGCCTGGATTCCCTCCCCCACTGACTGAGAAAAGGAGTGCCTTAAAGGACTCTCATCACTTTGTGTAAGATGCCATTGTTCACTTTTACTCATGTCTATAAAACCGGGGTGTGCAGATTAGAACAGTACTGTAAAGGTTTCTGTTTATTAAGCATCTTCCCAATTCTAATTTACAGAAAAACACAGTCAGATACTCTCATGGGGAATGGCCATATTGGTAGAAAAGGCAGACACATGAGAAATATCAGTTTACATTGCACAAAAGTTGTCCTTTGTAACACTGCGTTTGCAAGGTTGAAGGACAGCCCTCTTGTTGGTCAGAGATAAGGTTTGTAGCCCAATCAGGACTAGAACTCCCACATTTAAGACAGAGGTGGAACCACTTGGAAGTAGTCACCAACTGGCTTCCAAGCTAGGAACAAATTCAGCCTCATAACAGGTAGCAAAAGGTGGGGGAAGCTTTTCGCTGGAACCCTCTCTCTGCCTTAGCCAGTACTACGAAGAGTTTTTATGTCTGGAAATTTCAGTTGGTTCAAACGACTGTGGCAGGGTAGAGCAGAACTAACTGCATTGCATTAAAAATCAAAAAACTGCACAGGTTGCCAGTTTGTTTCCGGACACAGTTCAAAACACTGGCTCTGACAGCACTAAATGCTCCAAGTGTACAGCAGCAGCAGACCTGCCTGCTCCCATATAAACCCAGGCATTTGCTAAGATATTGTGCGGAAGGCACATGCTGGGTGCCCCAGCTGTCAGCAGAAAGGTGATGGCAACCTGGTGGTAGTGCCCCGGTGGTGAAGGGAAGGCATCCAGATCAATTTGCCAGGTGCTGGTGCTCGTAGCATTTAGATACTGGCATGAAATGTGGCCTCTCTCTGAGGCATTTAGCTAGTGTCTGATTAATTTTGCTGTTCTTGTGGTTATTCTTGTTTAGCTGGACATGTTGTGTGCAAATGCATGCAATGATGTTCTAAAATGGTGTTCAATATACTGCTTCATAAGCCAAGTCAGAGACCTTGCAGTTGAAATGCTGTAAATAAATAATGTAATAAAATAATCAGTGCTGCGATCCATGAAGGCTGCAGGAAGCAAATACGGGTGGTGGTGGTGGTGACTGAATTAATCTCCATTCCCTCTTGCTGAAGCTACATCCTGTTTTGATTGATTAGGACAGGTTATGCTGGAATGGGCCTAGTAATTCGCAGTCTTACTTGCCTTCTATGCCAATAAAGGTTGACTGACTGACTTGCCAATTGAAAAGCCCATGGTGGTGTGAGTCTTACTACCTGATTTCAATGCAAACAAGTTATCCATTCATATCATAAAGGGAGGGGCTGTGGCTTCATGGTAGAGCATCTGCTTGGCAGAAGGTCCCAGGTTCAATCCAGTTTAAAAGGATCAGAACATACGTGATGTGAAAGACCTTGCCTGAGTCCCTGGAGAGCTACTGCCAGTTTGAATAGACAACAACAACCTTGATGGACCAATGGTCTGATTCAGTATTAAGGCTAGTATTCAGTATTAAGTATTCTGTAATAAGTGTGTGTTCATTCTCATCTTTCTTCTATGGGACTTGAAGATGAGGGCATGGCAGACTTCTCTTATGCAAGCATGTGAATTCAATAAGTTGAGGGTAAATTTTTTTACTTAGAATTACAAACAAAGGCAAACAAACCACTGAAATAAGCAACTAACAGCAATTAATTCCACAAACACTGGGTACAGTCCAACAAAACAAAGCACATTTCACGTTCCATGGATTTCAGTGGGGGAGAATGAAGCACATGCACAACTTTCCCACTGCCTTAAATGTGTTTTCTGGATCGTGCCAATATGGACCCTTGTAAGGAGTAAGAAACTAGCCAAAAACTAAATCAATACTTTGAATGGTGGCTTGGAAGCCTTCACAGTCACTTGCCACAGAGGAGCTCTTGGGGCACAGGCCAAAATCAAGATCTAAAACAGGTGACCACTGTATGCATTGTAGGGCATGCAGCAGTGTGACAGCTTCACGATGCATTTGTGACTAAATGCCACCTGACATATTGCTGTAGGTATTGCATCCCCTTGTAAGGCAAAAGAACAAATCCAAGTCGATTGGGCTGAGTTTTTCATTGCTCAGTCCAATTCATACTCTGTGCCTTCACTGTTACTTCCTGGTATGCAGCAGGATCCAACATCTTCTGGGAAGCAGGGTTCAGTAGCTGCTTCATAGACAAACCCTGTTAAAGGAGGAAATTGTACGGTTTTCTTTACCATGGTCACTTTTAAAAATGGCAAAAAACTCTTCTGAAGACAGTCGCATTTGCAGGAAGAAAAATAAGTTTTCCTTTTAGGTGGAGCAGAGAGAAACTTCCTTTGCTTACTGCAAATGCAACTGTCTTCAGAAGATTTTTCTTTGTGAAAGCATACTTTTCAATTGGATGCCTCAAGGCCAAAGTAGATGAGACACTGGGAGAACTGTTAACTGATCTCCCACAGAGTTTTTTAAAATTCAAAGAACCCACCAGGGAAGGCACTCAGACTGGACTGGGGCCACATCACCAAAGGAAAGTAGTGCTAACCCCTTTTCTTTATGATATTTTCTCAACTTGAATAGCCATCCCAATGCAATTTAACCCAAAGGTACTCTATTTTGCCTTGAAGAGCTAATAGCACTGCAGTGAAATGTACACCCAGCAAGAACAATTTTCCCACAAGATGATCTAGTCTTGATTTACTTCATTTCTATTCTGCCTTTCTCTTAATCAGGGACCCAAAGTGGTTTACGCTGATCTCCTCTCCTCCATTTTATCCTCACAACCACCATGTGTAAAGAGTAAGAGTCCAGCAGCTCCTTAACCTTTCGTGAGCTCACTTCTTCTGTTCTATATACTGGAAAGTGGAGTGATTTCAGATGCCAAATGACATTAGTAGGCAAATGACAATAGAAGGTGTGATTGGATTGGGTGTGATATGTGGAGAGGTAGTAGGCGTGCAGAAATCAGCACTGGTAATGAGATAGGAAACGTAGGTCTCCATTCAGTCCAGGTGGATAAATTGCCTTGAGTTTTGTTATCAGCTGTAATTCAGCAGTCTTTCTAGTCTCCCTTTGAAATTCCTTTGCAGATAACTTTGTAAGATAACTGCTACTCTGAGGATCTGCTACTTTTAGGATCTAACAACCATGTGAGGTAGTTTAGGCTAAGAATGTGTGTCTGGCTCAAGATCACCTAGTGAGTTTCCAGGGGAGAGTAAGGATTTGACCCTGGAGCTCCCAAATCCTAGTGCAATACATCACACTGGCCTTCACACTGGATCCCTTGAATCCTTCAGACATGAACTTGGGGACAGAATTCTCCTAAATATCTTTTTGAAGAGGATAGTGTAGCCAGATTTGAGGACAGGTGCTTGCTCTCTAACTGCAGCCCAAATCTGCCCTAAAATGTAGTCTTGTTGATGTCTCCTGACATGAGTGTGTGACTCCTGAAGCTTCCCAATGACCTGTGTTGCATGTCCTGACTTTTCTTCCCCTTCTGGATTTCTGCTTGGATGACTGCTTTAGGTTGCTGCTTTGGACTTTGGCTGTGAGATCTTTTAGCTGCCCAGACTACCTGTGTCTTGCAGAAGACCTGTAGCAGTAGCTATCACATCACTCCGTTTCTCTTGCTGAATTTGCAAATTATTCAAGAGTTTAAGCACTTTTAACTGTCCATGAATTTTGTTTGATTCAAATATTTTCATCTTAGACAGTCAGTTGAACTAGTCACAGAAAAAGTGGCTAAAGACTGAGATTCACCTTCTTATCTTGTTTTATCAGATATCTCATATGCACCTGCAGATCAGCTCATATGTTGCTCACCTAGTTTAGAACCAACCAGTTATCTAGAAGGTGTCACATTATGCTAGCTAATCAACATTCATACTACTGATCTCTGTTATGAACCGATCACTTTTTAAAATAATATCGCATGATTATGATAGATAAGGGTTAGAGAGAAGAACTGATATTTTTATGTAAACATGTACTCCTATGACAAGCAAATGAGATTTCTCTGGATGGAAGTCTCAAAAGGAGAGTAGGTGAGAATACCTGGTGGGTAATTTGGGCTTATTTGGTTATCCCTAAAAGAAGTGACTTAAACAATGAAAACTGATTTATTTTAAAAACTATTACTTGCTAAAAAGCACTGCTAGGTACTTTGATAATTTTAGCATTTCTTTTTACTATAATTGTAGTAACTGTAGAGTTAATTTTTATGCGGGTATTTTGTTCTGTCCAGTTCACTAAAGAAACTAATTTCTTATCTCAATAAAGGATAAAAGGTTTCTGTAGTGTTTCTGTCTGGTTGGCTGCTTATATTCAAAGTTGGAACTCAGCATCTTTATTCTTTTGTATTATCAGAATTAAAAGTTGTTAATCATCTTTTAATATGATACGCCTGGAGGAGACTGGGGAGGGGGATGAAATGGAGAGTGGGGAGAATGCCAGTAATATCAATAGAAGTAATTAAGTATGGAGGGGTTTTGTTTTTAAGGCTGGGGGAGAAGGAAGGAGAATTGGCCTCCTGGAGCCCCAAGCTGGAAGACAAGATTAGAATCAGGATTCCCTCCCCATCTGCCATTTCAGGATGCTATAAGCATATCAGGGTTTCAACCACTTTGAAACCAAAAGAGTTCTGAGCATGAGGATTAATTCGGAGAAAAAGTAAAATCTTCCTGATTCTAATTACATCTTCCCAGAATCCTTTAAGTTGCCAAGGGGAAGAGTCCCTAAAAGTTTACATAAAGAACCAGGAGTCTTGTGGCACTTTAAAAGAATAAAAGATAAAATTTGATTCCAGCATAAACTTGGGTTGCAGTAACATTACTGTATTGCAAAGAACACGAGGGTGTTGTAACACGATAAACATCCCATTTGAAAAATGGGTGGTGTTGGGAGGTAGGTGGGGTGAACATGTGTCACTGATGACCAAAATGGTGGAGGAGTGGGAAAAATAATCTGAATTCAGAAATTCCCCACTTAAAAACTGCAAGTTACAATCCAAAGGGGGAAAAAAGTCGTGGAAAAGGAGAATTCAGAAAGTGCATGGTAAAGGAGTGTTTCCTTTGAATCTACTCCTGGGGAGTTGAATTTCAGTGCAGAAAAATTCGCAAACTCTGAGGAATTAAGAACGCCAATGGGTTTTTTTTGCACTATTGTGGAAATGGTTTATGCTGAACATTTGTAGAGGCACAGCCCCTTGAAAGTATCAGATCAGGTTCTCTGACTGGATGCAGGAGGGAATCTCACACTACAGACTTTCTGAAGCACCATCCTTCCTGTGTCCCTTCTCCTCCTTGTGGTTATTTGCTACTCAGACACTTGGACTCCTACCTCAGGGTTTGAATTGCTGTTTGAACCTTCAAGAAGGCAGCTATAGCCCTCTCTGCTGTGTCTATCTTGCTCCACCTCTTGGGCTTCTTGCTTGAAATTGCCAGAACACTAACTACATGTCTGGAGTGACCGGCCCATTTAGGGGACTTTCCATTGTACCTCTGCATCCTGACACCTTAGGTGAACTTCTACATGGGATCTATGCACACTGAAATCAACAATACTTGCTTTTAAAGTAAAGGTGGCTAGGCTTTTGGTGTGCATACAGTGTGATGAGAAGCCAGCCATCAGTTTATGGAATAGCCTTGGGAAGTGGCAAAGATGCCACTGAACCACTTTCCAAAGAACATATAATGAATTGCAATGGAATAGGTCTCACCAAATGATGGGGACTATCACCTTGACCCTGCATGTTTGAATTTACCTGGGCCTGAGGATGTAGCTTGGCTTTCCCCATTTCCCACTCCTTCTGGAGGCGGTTCAGTTGTTTCATCAGATATCGATGGCTTCAGTGATGAATCCAAAGGCTTGGGCAAAATCTCTTCAATCAGTGGCTTCAAAAGTTTTGCCGGTTGTCTTTCAGTTTCCAAGCTTTCCTCTTTTAGTACTAGTAGATCTTCTATCAGGGGCTTTGCAGCTACCTTTGTATTGTTTTCGGAAACCTTATACATGCTTGAAAAGATGGCAGCTGGAATCTCGTCTGCTGCTGTGTTGCTAAAAGCAGCTGTGTTGCTAAACTTGCTTTCTACCATTGTGCAGCTGCTACTATCACTTCCTTCAGAAACTACTTCAATCTTCAGAGGGCAGGTTTGCTAGAAAGGTAAAATAACCAGCTTGAAAACATTTATTTCAACAGAAGTTGGGGACCAATGAGCTGGCTTTCCTCATAACCATCATACAGACAGTCCTTCAGAAAACTGTGTGTGTGGCAGGATATCTAAATAGGGGATAGTTAAGCCAGACTCCATAAAGGTGTTTTTAGGCTGACAAACGAGAAAGAGAATGGAAGCTTAAAAGTGACTGTACTTGGTAAAGTAAGGACCAACTGGGAGGGCCTCCTCCTAGTGCAAGGGATAACGAACTAGCTAATTTGAAGAAGCCCTTTCTGCTGGAACAAGTGGGAAGGCACCATCCTCCTTAATGAAGGATACCTACATGAGCACTTATGCATACAGTGCTTGTGTGTCCCGCGGGCCAATTTCAAAAGGCTCCTAACCTCCAAATGGGTAATTGTTGCCCCTTCAGGAACATCCCCGCATTTGCACCATGTACTCAGCTCTCAAAGGGCCTCAACCTGATGAAAATAAATTGGGAAGACATGCCTGGCTGGTGAGGATCTCATTGCACAGTGAGGCTTCACTGATATCCACATCTTCCAAATCGGGCAATTCCTAAAAATTAAAACGAGTCAGGCATTTATTGAGTAAAGCCACTTTTAAAAATTAAAAATAATGGAATGTGCAGGAAAGGGAGAAAGCCAAAATGCTGGATTCTCCATTCCAGTCCTAATCCACTCCCCCGACTCCGCATTTTCAATACATACATCGACGAAGAGCTTCTCTGATACATCCAGCTGAATTTGTTCAATCTCTGCAGATTCATCCAGGTCAGTAAGCAATGGTCCTGGTACAGCCATCTTATCTACTGGCACTTCTACAAAAAGAGACAATTACATGTGGTGGAAAAGCAATAGTGAATTACCGTACATTCTGGGTCTTGACACCCCTCTGACTCCTTTGCCTGCATTCATATTGGGGCTGGCACCCTTCTCTTATCCCATTAATCCGCAAGATTGATGTCAGTTTGCTCCATAGTTAGGGGAATTATTGACTTTTGTGACATTTCAAGGCATTTTTTCTTTTTTAAAGCCTGATTATATTTAATCACCAGTTCTGAGGAAGTTAATCCAGAACTAAGCCCCATTGAAAGCAGTGAGACTTGGTTCCATCTTAAGGGTTCTGGATGGACATGTCAGATTCACAGTGCAATTCTAATCAGAGTTGCACCATACTAAGTCCATTGACTTCAAGGGGCTTAGACTGATGTAAATCTGTTTAGGACTGCAATGTATATGTTACACATTTCTGCTCTGGGTTAATTTACACCTATCAAAGTTTTCCTAATAGCAACAAACTAAGAAATTTGTTAACCCAGCCCGCTACACCTGTGTGTATGCCAGTCCCAATCTTAGATGAATGGGGAGGGTCGGAGAAAGACCTGGTGACGTACTCCGGAAAAATCCGCCAAGAAAATGTTATGGAATGGCTGGCCCATAGAATCGCCAAGAGTCGGACACGACTGAATGCCTAACAACAAGATATTTGTTACATTTCACACACTGGTCACAACTCTACTTTATATTTTATATAAAGTGTTCATTTATATTATGTCTGAAACCTTAACAAGCTTGTCGTCCAATATTATGCCTCTCCCCATGGGGGGCGGGCCAAGGCTGCCTTTCCTAATAAGCTTAGAGCTAAGGTGACAGCTAAACTGGACTCACAGCTCAGCTTTAGCCACGTGCTCCATAATCTCCTGAAAAATTATGATGGAGAAGATGTTGAAACATGAGGCTTAATATCTACATGACACTGCTTGGGAGAGTTGGTTCAGAGAATTGCAATCTGGTATCTTCAATTCATTTATATTATGTCTGAAACCCTAACAAACTTGTCGGCCCATATTATGACTCTCCCCATGGGGGGCAGGCGAAGGCTGCCTTTCCTAATAAGCTTAGAGCTAAGGTGACAGTTGAACTGGACTCACAGCTCAGCTTTAGCCACAGCACCGGTTGATCCAGTGCAGGCGCACTAGATCCCATTGGTGTGAAGCACAGAGACCACGAAGAAGATCATGAGACTTAATATCTACATGACACTGCTTGGGAGAGTTGGTTCAGAGAATTGCAATCCGGTATCTTCATGTAGATGATACACATTCCTATTTTTCTTTTTCAACTGAATTAGGTGGTTCAGATGACATCCTTGACCATTGCCTTGAGCTGGTACAGGGCCTGATGAGGGCCAATAAACTGAAGTTGATTGTAGAGCTACCAGCTGTCACAAAGGCAGTTTGGGTTTTGTAGTCAGCCTGTTTTGAACAGCACTGTGTCCCCCTTAAGGAGCAGGTTTGCAGTCTGGCTTTGCTACCTGATCCAGGTCTACTGAGGGCGACACAGACCTCTGTACCACATAGCATCCTCCACAAGCTTTGGCTGGGGAGCCAGCTGCAGCCCTTTCTTGAAAGGCACATTCTGGCCACCATGCTGGACATCCATGTTGGACTACCACAGTCTGATCTATGTAGTTTCTATTGAGGAATCTCTGGACATTTCATCTGGTTCCAAATGTGGCAGCAAGCAGATGTAAACCATAGTCACCACATGTCACCTTTTAAAAAAGGGATTTCCACGGGCTGACAGCTTTTGGGCACAATTCACACTGCTTGCTCACAGTCTGGCACCAGGATACTTGGGAGAATTACAGTCTTCTGTACGAGCCTGCCTAAAGTTCTTCTTCAGAAACCTTGCTCTCAGTGTTCCTGTTGATGGAGGCACCAGAGACTTTTGCGTTGTTGCCCAGGTTGTTGTTGCCCTTCCCCACAAAGGTATCCTGGCTACAAACTTGCACACTTTCAGCTGCCAGGCAACTTTCTACTTTTCTGTTTGCTGAAGAATAAAAAACAATATACTCCCCCACAC
>NW_015162500.1:559547-566118 GCF_001447785.1 Gekko japonicus
TGTTTTAAATAAACAAATCTACGGCTTTGCCTTTGGTTCCAACAAAATAAGGATAGTGTTTGCTTATTCTCCTTACTGCTCTTCAGTTTGTCTGCAGTATGCCATTACCTTCTTCAACAGGTCCAGTGTTTGAGTAGGAGTCCAAACTTGCTTCCTGTACCACTTGCTGAGTATTATATGGTTTAATGTTCTTGGCGCTATCCACCTGGTCTTTTAAGTCAGCAGCTGTAACCAAAACTTCCTCGTGGGCTTTCATGCTTTCTTCTACAAATTTCTCAATCTTCTCCTTTGTTTCTAATTCTTCAGACGTAGCTGATGCCTCTATAGTATTTTCTGTCATAGTGCTGTTGCTTGAAGACAGAATCTCCCCTGGAATAGCCCAATAACCATAAAAACTGGTGAGTTTCCCTGCAGTATAAATTTATGTACTAATTCTTGTTCTGAACACTGCTGTCTCGCTGAAAAATACAAGTCATGAGGAAATGTTGGTTCTCCCAAGACTGAGGCTAGGGAATCATTAAACAGACCAGCTGTGGACTGTTCTCACCACAACAAAAGATAGGTTACCAGCTAGATCCTGCCATATATAAATCCCTGTATTTCTTCAGCTGGTAGCCAATTGTCATTTCAAGGTGATCTTGCCATTAAACTGGGCCTCAGTGACACCAGATGCAATGAAAAGAGAGGTAAACAAAAGGAGCCAAACAATAATTATTTCTGAACACTGAAGATGATACCAGAGGCACCTTTGCCTACAATGTAAACACTTGGCATAGTCAGCTGAAGATATTTTGGCTCTGAAATCAGCAAATTCCCATTCTTCCCTAATAAAGACCACAATTCTCCCATTCTTCTGAGCACGTCACAGTGAAACAAATGGGAAATGAGCAAGAGCATTACTATGATGGATTAAGAGGTGTCTTGTCTTAATCTCATCTCTCATTATTTCCTCTACCATTAGCACCTAAGACAAACATAATGAAGATGATTCACCAGCTTTAACAGCCCCCCAAAAGTTAGCCATGATATATGTTAGCTGTACTGGGCATTATCGGTATTGTAATTCACCGATGACTGGCTTTACACATATGTGGTAGCAATGCCTTTGTACGGTCAAACTTTGGGAAAAGGTTCATTAAAAGTTGGAATCTGGATGTGAAATGGTGGTGCTTCTAAGGCCAGAAGTTTCCTTATTAAATTATGTTGCAAGGTTCCCTAAGAGATTGTTGGTAGATCTCTTTTACTTAATTTCTGTGACCACGGTTGTTCTAGCAAGGTATTGGAAACAGAATAATGCTCTGAATATCCAATTGAGAAAGTTATGGAAATATATGTTAATTTAAAGCTTACTTATTTACAAAGGTGTTTGCTTCAACTGGAATCTTTATGGGCCCCTTTAATCAGATGACTCAGTAATGTATATAAATGGCTGAAATATGAATTCTCCTTTTTATTTTTATTTTGATCTATAAAACTAAAACACTTCATTAAAAATACTATACACTACTTAAGGTCCTACTTTGCCATAAACTTATTCAAATTCTTAGATCTTGTAGAAACTCAGCTGCGATCACACACACTCAAGAATCCACTTTCAATGCACTTTCCAAGTGGATTTTGCCAGTTCACATAGTAAAAATCCAGTTGGAAAGTGGATTGAAAGTGGATTATTGAGTGTGTGATTGCAGCCTCAGATTTCTCTGTGCAGCCACCTACAAAGGTTAGCTCAGCAGCTACAGTGGGGGTTTTCTGCTGTGGAACTGGGAGATTTGCCTGATTATAGATTTCATTCCAAAAGTATTTCCTCTGTTAAAGGATATTTTGGAGGGACTGACATAAACAGTGCTGTTTTACAGTACTTTATGATAGTTGTTTTCATGCTTTTTAAAATTTATTTGTAATTGCGTTGGATTTTGGACAAAGGCAGGAGAGAAATGTTAATCATAAAATCACTTTGCCTGCAAAATCTCTGTATTTAGCTGCATTCCAAAGTAGTCTCATGGCACAGAATCTTTGGTCCGAAGCTTAACCACAAACCTTCCTGGTGGCTGGTTGATGTCTTACCGCTTTTTTCCATTTCCAGTTGCCTTTTCTTCTCTTCAGCTCTTCGACGGATTGCGCTGAGCGCATCAAGGCTGTCTTGGATCTTCTTTCGATCTTTGGCCTCCCACAGTTCCCTTTCTTTTTTCTCAGCTTCACGGCCACCCTTTGCCCAGGCTTCTGCACAGGCCCTGGTGGGAACAAGCAAGAGTTCCATCAGCCATCTCAAAGCATGTTCCACTGATTGTGTGTAGGAGCATCTGAAAGCTCCTACAAGGGAGGACAGAGTAGGGCCAGTGAAGAGCTTATGGTCTGACCATGTGCAGAGAAGGACTCTTTGCTTTCATTAGTCCACCCACATAAAAATGCCACCATCACTGTGGGATCTGAGGTGGTCATGGGTTCACAACCTCTGGAGAAACAATATCTCTGTCTGAGGCTAGTCCAAGTTACGTTCCTGAGGTAACGGTATTAGGGTTGCCACTTAGAGGAACTTGCCTTATTTGTTTAGAATTAGGGTTTCAGTTTATAACTGCTTTAAAGGACTTCTTTTTTAATTCTTATAACAATTCTGTGAGGAAGATAGTTTATGGCCCCTGCCACACGGGCAGGAAACTGCAGAGGAGAAGTGTGGCTGTTTGCCCCGGGGCAAACTAACATGCAGTAAAGCGATCAGACCTACTGTGGAGGTTCTGTGGAGGTACTGTGGAGGTTCCATGGCAAGGGAGAGGTGCCGATCACAACACACGCCTGCGCGCAATGAAGAAGCGCGCGGCGCGGCGAACTGGTTTTCTTTTTTTGTGTACACTACGAATGCGCATGCTCCGTTGGGTGCGTGTGCGCATCCACGGAGACGTGGGGGAAAAAAACCCCTTTTCCGCAAGGGGACATGGGCGGGCGCCGGATACCACCGGAAACGCGATCAGACGCCCGCCCTTGCCCCGCAGTTTCTGGAAACTAGTACCTCCAAGGTACTAGTTTTTTGCTGCGCTTTTTCGGCAGGAAGCCTCAGTTGTGCCACGGAAGCACTACGCTTCCCAGATGTGCTGGTGAGATCGCGACCGGAAACTCCGCTTGTCTTCCGTATCTCTTGCGTGGCTAATGTTGCGTGTGACCGCAGCCAATATTACCATTTCACAGATGAGGTAGCCCAGTCCTGATGAAGTACTTAATTATTCTATCAGACTTGCTAAGGAAGGATACCCCCCTCCATTTTACCTGTCCCTTGGGGAAACTGGCCTATCATCCAAATACGTCAGATGCTTCAATCGGATAGTAAGCGTCCTTCTATAATTAGCTATTTTCTTAATTACTTCATTTCCCATCAAGTTTAACACGCGCTGCAGGAGGAAAAAAAAGTTTTTAAAAGTAGAAATTATTTCTGGACAGCACCTAAAGCCAACCCAGAATGAAAGTTATTTGGATAAATTAATAAAATACCACTCTTCTCAGGGTTCAGCTCTCAATGAACTTTCAGTCATATCCAAAGAGGTGTTGCTATGGACACCAACTGATTGCTTTTTTTAACAAGACTAATTTACATTAAACCTATTAAGTACAAGTGAGTGGTAATTTTTGCTGAAGAGTAAGCATTTAGAAATTTTGATTGTGTAAATCCTTGGAGGAAAGACTTGTCTTTTTTATGCTATGGTATTCTACAACAGTGCGACATCTATATACTATTAGCCACATGTGGCCCCCATCTGTGGATATCTAAATCTGTGGATCAGGACCACATGGATGCTAAAGAAAGTTTGCAGAAAAATCTTAAAAACAAAATAGAACAGATGGGGGGGAAAGGGTTAAATTCTTCAAAAATACAATTGTCTGCATGCACAGACAATGCACTTAAGGAAATTGTACCAGCCAGCCGCTGTGTTGAAGAAGGATGCTGGCTGCTGTGATGACAGCCACAGCAGGCCCAGCTGAAGCGGAAAATGCCGACAGTCGCTGTGAGCCCAGGCGCTGAGGCATCTGCTGAGGGCCTGGGATCAAAAGATGAGGATGCCGGCAGCCTCTTTGGGCTTGAATGTGGAGGCAGCAGATGCTGGCTGTTGCTCTGGACCACAGCACAGCAGCAGTGGATGCCAGCAGCCACTAAGGAGCCCGGGAGTGGCAGTGGACACCAGCTGTCAGGTGATGGTGATGGAGCCTGGAGACTTGCCAGCTCAGCAATGGAGGTGGGATATTGGATTCCTCCCCGAGTCTCATGCCCCCCCCCCAAATACGTTATAATGCTAAAATACTGCAAAACCTAAGAGGGGTGCCTCTTTGAGAAGCCTGAAGGAAGACAATGATTTCTCAGTTGGGAGATTATTTATAATTTAACAGACAATTTACCACTTATGGTTAACAGCATGATCTTTATGTACGTTACTTAGAAGTAAATCCTGCTTCATTCAGTGGGACTTACTCCCAAGTAAGTGTGCCTACAATTGTGGCCTCAGGGTTTGCACACTCCTTTGGCACTGGGAGGAGAAGCACTTCTATATCCTGACCAGTCATTTCCATCCTCTTATCAATCAGAGACTAATTTCGAATCTGCAATTTTAATCCACTGATTATTAAAGAGATTAAAATCACTTTAATAAGAAGATTGATATGCTTTATTCCATGATGATAATAATAACCAATTATCATTCTAAAGGCATTGGATATGGATTTCTTTAGCATGAGAACTGGACAGAAGGAATACTCTGTTCTTAACTGGTTTCCTTCCCAAAGGGATTCACTCCTTCCTTATCACCAACCCTTTTCCCACTCTTATGAATGCCTCTGAAAATGGCCAAAAACATAAAGTAATTTTCAGTAGGTATGAAAATGTTCATGAAAATGACCCTGACAACTCAGCTTTATTTTTGGGAACTCTGAACACAGAGACATGTTGTACTCCTTCGCAGGATTCCTGTCAATGAGCACAAATAGCTAGTGCCAGGGATGGAGGGCAGGTTCTGCCTTCACTGTTAAAGTTCAGTGCTTACTCTTACACACACAAGCAAATGGAAATCTCATATGGGAGACAGAAAAAGGGTGCATTCACTGACAGTAGTGGAACAGGGTCTAAATCCACTTCTTGCCCCCCAGGTAAGTTATTGAGAATCAAGCCCATTCTTATTAGCAGAGCCCCATTTTGGGTTCTGCTTCTTGGTCATCTGCTAGAATACTGTGAACTTTCTCTCATGGCATCATAGCGTACTGGGCCAAGGTAATGTCAATCATCTCTAGCCAATGGATGCAATATAAGCCTCCCACCAGTGTTGTCAGCAGAGGAACAGGGCGCACTATGCCTAAAAAATGGTAGATTGAGACAAATAGTCTCCTGAGTTACTTTGTGCTTACCAAATCAGGCATGGTCTCCAGGACATTTAAAATCCCTGGATCATTTAGCTTGTTGTAAGAAAGGTCAAGGACGCTGATGCTTGGACATTCCTGCAAGTGCTGTATGTCTTCGACCGTTTGCAACTTGTTGTGAGCAAGCTGCAGAGTGTGCAGAACTTTCAAACAAGCTGTTGAACAATAACAGTGCAATGAAAGAAAATTAATTCCAGTTATGCAAAATGAACAGAACTGCCAAAGAATGGATTTAGGACTGCAGTACAAGTGCCATAAGGAGCTGCAGTGGCTCAAGTGGTTAAGACGCTGAACTGCAGGCTGTGGAAGGTCGGTAGTTCAGCAGTTTGAGACCCGAGTGTGCTGCATGACAGAATGAGCTCCCGTCTCTAGTTCCAGCTCCTGCCAACCTAGCAGTTCGAAAGCAAGAAATTGCAAGTAGGTAAATAGGTACCACTTCAGTGGGAAGGTAACAGCGTTCTGTGTGCCTTGGTGTTTAGTCATGCCGGCCACATGACCATGGAAATGTCTTCAGACAGCGCTGACTCTTTGGCTTTGAAATGGAGATGAGCACTGCAACCCTAGAGTCGGATTCGACTGGCTTTCGAGCAAAGGAACCTTTACCTTTACCTTTTACAAGTGCCATAGCAAAAATACTTAAGACTGTATTCTAGGTCTCAACATGAGCCCAATTTAAAGAGTCATTTTCTGATTTGCGGAGCGCGGACAAGATTCACTGCAAAGTTTAAAGGCCAGCACCTGCATATTTATTAATGAAAATGTATGTATTCTGACTTCTGGTCAACGGAACAGCGATGGCGGACGCTCTCCTCACAACGGAGGAGGGCGAATCGCACACTAGCAGCCTGGAGGGGTGCCACCTCAAGTGACACCCCCACGGAGCCTTTGAGATAGGCTCCAGGCCAGGGGGCTTTTGAGGGGTATCCTCTTCGATGGCATAATGCCGGAGAATTGAGGCTCCCCTCCACCCTGACAGTCCAGTCGCTGAGTGGCCTTCGGGCATAAACTGGACTGACCGGGACAAGCACCGGAGATCGAGTGGAATGGCGTAAAACCGAGCTTGGTCATATAAACTGGTCAAGAATGAACGTGAGTTCTGAATAAAAACGGAGTAGTTTGAAAAGCTATCCCCCCCCCCCCCCCGCGACTGGAAACAGAGAGTGCGCAGAGGGGCGGCCTT
>NW_015162500.1:566662-603613 GCF_001447785.1 Gekko japonicus
AAATAGTGGTCAAGTTTTCAAGAAGACAAATCAGAGATGCCATTTTAAAAGCAACATCAGCAACTCCACTGAAAATGGGAAATGTAACCATTAAAACTTTAAAGGACATTCCATTTGAAATTAGACAAAAGAGGAAAAATTACAAGGAATTAATTTCTTTTCTTCAAACTAATGGAATATCGTACAGATGGGCGGTTCCGGAAGGTGTCATCTTTAAGATCAACGATAGAAGGGAGAAGATAGACTCCACTTTTAAAGCTAAAGAATTTTTGAAACGTCAGCTGGGGACAGATTATGAGTCTAAAGAAGGAGAATCGAAGTAGAGTGTCTCTGCTACCTTGGGAACGGAAGAGGATTCTGTGGCAGAAAAGGGTGCAGGACCTGCCAGAGTGGTATACGATTTTAGAGACAGAAAGCCGAAGTAAAGGCAGAAGGACTTGGAAAATGGCCTTTTGAAGCAAAGAATATGATCAGAGAGTTCTCTCATAACAACAAAATAACATACAAGAAGCGAATTGTTATAAGCAAGAACTCAATAAGTATATTGTGATAATAAAACTAATGGTACTAACATATTTACTAACAGTGAAAAGATCTCCTTCTCTTGGGGTTTTAGTCTAGCGTGGTTTGCTTTTCTTTATCCCTAGTTGTAGTCCCTCCCCTATATTTCTTTGTAGTTTGTAGTATATGCAAAATAAAAAATATCCCTACGGGGATTTAAAAAAGAAAAGAAAAAGAAAATGTATGTATTCTGCTTTTCTTTAAATATTTGCCATGGCAAACAAATTACAAATGAACAATGAAACCCCCCCACCACCAAATCAGAAATCAACCACAGCAATACAGGCAAGGTCCTGGTAATAATAATTCCTTTTCCACTTCATGGACGTCCTCAGAATTATTCACAAACAAAGCTTCATCTAAAAGCCCTATAGATGAGGACAGCTTTGCACATCTTCCTAAGAATAGTTCCGGGTGGTCAGCCATGTTGGCCTGAAGCAGTAGAACAAATTTAGAGTCCAGTGGCACCTTTAAGACCTTAAAGGTGCCACTGGACTCCTAAAACAGTCAAGTTCAAGTTAGCCTTTATTGGCATAAGTTGTTGGTACAGAATATATAATTTAAGAGCAAAATAAAAACACGACCCACAGGTACATCTGTATAAAAAAATTATGTCTCTAGAATCCTTTGGCGCAGCTTTAAAGCAGAGTGGAGAAACTTTGCCACCTTCTCACTGATATCAGAGGAGAAGTCATTCAGAAGTCTGTGTATCTTGAGTGCACCAGAACAGTCCATCATACTGCTTAAAGTAGAATGTAAATATATATACCTTAGATCCACATACAGGTGACAATGCAAAAGAACGTAATTGATGCAACACGTTTTTGTTTGCAAGGGCAATGTCTGGCTGAATGAGATATCTTGTTAAATCTGCCATGTAGAATGGCTAAAAGCATAACATTACATCTGGCCAGAGTAAACACTCTATGTTTTGTGCAACCTGCAGGGAAGATAAATATGAGGCCATCTTCCCTGTGGTAAGAGGTATTTTGAAACTCAAAGGGGAGCAGATTTTATTGACTAAACTGTATAACCTCTGGGGCTCAATTTCTAACATCCTGTTTTTAATCTATTGAAATGCAGCAGTGGAGGGCAACATAGACACATTGAGCTCAGAGAGCATGTGGTATATGAAGCTCCCAGATTCGATCAATCAAGATTTTCTCCAAATTGTCTCCAGGAGCACATTGCAAAGACTTGGTGTAATGATGCACAGGCCTTAGATCAAACGGCAGAGGAGCAAACAATCCTCTGAGCAGTCACCATGAGAAGAAGCTGTTTGGAGAAGTAAAATTCCAAACCTAGTCCTATGTGCATAAAACTGAAATCAGTGGAGCTAAAGTTAGTTAAAGGCGAGTATATATCGTATGTTACATCTGGTGACAACAATGCAGTGCATCAGGTGAAACTATGCAAGAAAGAATGGTATAAATTTCATAACGGGGAAACTTTTACTATTTACTGTATTTTTATCCTGTTCTTCCTCCAAGGAGCTCATGACAGCAATTCTGTGTTCTTCCTGCTCCATTTAATCCTCACAACAACCCTGTAAGGCAGGTTAGGTTGAGAGAAAATAACTGGTTCAAGGTTGCCTGGTAAGTTTCATGGCAAGTTACTAGGGAAAATAATCCTATTATACATCTGACTAGTTGAAGAAGCTGCTTAAAGAATTTCAGTGTTTCCCAGTATACGACTGCAGAGATCAGCTTCGTAATACTCTTACGAAGACTACATTATCCTTCTTTCTAAATTTATGAATGTTAACCTTGCCTTCACCAGAGGTCATTCAAAAATTGCTATGGAATTTTTTCTCCCTGTATTTTAACACATGAGCACCCAAATACATTTCTGAAACAATTCACTGAAGGCTGAGATCCTTACAGATGTTCTCAATGGTCTTGACGTAATTGTTGCTGAGGTTGAGAGAATCCAGCTTTTGCATTGGTTCCAGGTTCTCCATTTTATGAATCAAATTGAGCTGCAGATAAAGGCAACGCAAGTCTTTCTGCGCATCCAAGTTCTCAATCTTTGTCAGGCCATTACATTCCAGCCACAGGCACTTCAGTCCAGTATATTCTTCCAGATTCTCCAAACGGTCAAATCCTAGAGGGGGACAAATAATAAAGACGTGAAATCGAGAGAAGACCTAAGTAGACATCCTGGTGGCACACCTATACTGCAGCAAAGCAAGGTATGAGATTGTACTCATACTGTACTAAAATTGAGTCTGTGCTGGTCAGGGTCTGAAATGCAAGACTACCAGAGTCTTGCATTTCAGACCGACCAGCACAGACTCAATTTTAGCAACATTACTGCACCGTGCAGAGTGGCTGTAGAAGAACAGTGGGAGAGAGAACACTGTTTCCCTTCCCCTGTGGTGGGTTTCTTAGCTGGATTTCTACTGGCAGCGCTTACTTCTTGAGTAACAGGCTGTTTGCACTGACCCCTTTGCCCAGTCAGGACATACTGGCCCCAGTCCAGCCAGTTAGCTATGTCTATATCCCCACTGACTCTACTTTATGCCCTACTGAATGCAAACTAGTCATGTACCACTTGTTCAAATAGCTTCAGTGAGACAGAAGCTGCAGTCCTATGCATAGTTGCTTGGGGAAGAAGCTCGTTTTGAGTGAGGATGGGGAGGATCAGGCTACTACTCACGACTAACTTTTGTTGGCTTGGGGCCTTGGATTTTTACTTGCAAAATTGATAGCAAATTGTAAACTCAAAAGTCACAAAATTCAATACACCTGCAAGATTGGGCACATGAGCACCAAAAAACCTGGTATGGTCTGTGGACAATCAACCAATGAGCAGCATCACTTTTACATCTTGTTTGTTTGCTTCCAGAGACAGCTGGTTAGCCACAGTAACAGTGCTGGACTAAATGAATATTATCCATAAAAGCAATTCTTAGCTTATACTAACCCGAGGGGAGTCTAGCGTGTACTTCTTTCTGAAATATGGATTTAATAAATTATTAAAGGATCCTGTTTTTGTGCTTTATATTGGTTTATTTTTTATATTTGTAAGCAGCTTTGAATGTCCTGTAGGATGGAGAAGTGGCATGTAATTTACAAAATAAAACAAATGTTTCTGTGTTTCAATTTGCTCCTTTAACAACCCCCAGTTATCTGTCTACATTATCATACGTTACATATATATTACTTAGCTGCACTGTAGCCTGTAACAGTCGACTGTTACCTTTGTAATGGAGATAGAGGGTGTCGTTCAAGTCTGGGGTCATGTATAACTTGTGTTGTTTGCAGAGATCCCTCAGTAGCTTTTTGGTCATTCTAAAAAAATTAACAGGAAGCATGAGCCACTGAAAAAGACTTAGTTAAAATATACATTCTAGAAGCTTTCTGTAAACAGCCTTCATCTTTGCTACAAAGTAATTAATTAGCAAGCATCGCACCTAAAGCTAAGCCTGGTTTACGACTGCAGACATAACACTGCACTATGGTTAATACCAGCAAGGGAAGGGCCAGAGAAGGAGAGTAAGGGAGAATGCTCTTGAACACTTTATTATATTGCTAAGAGAATATTTTGCTTGTCTTACCCACACAAGCTTGTACAGAATACTGTTAGAAACTTAACTTACCTCATTCCATCTTGTTTCAGTTCTGATTTTTTGCTGGATGAGTCAGTCACTGGTTTATAATTACCATCTACTTTCTCTTTATTTTGTTGTATGTCGGTCACTGAGCTGCCTCCTTTCTCTTGTGCTTGAACAATTATATGTTTATATGAAAACAAACACATGGCAACATTTGTCTCATATGTACAGATCTAAGAAATCCAGTTGAACAAAGAAATTAAAATTCCGACTTGGGTCTAAGTAGTATTGTGACACAGAAGCTTGGTTTGAAAAGAAAAAGTCTAAAATTTTGCTGCACAGAATTATTCAAGCACTTCCTTGTATACTGGCTGCTGAGCAGAAAGCCACAAATGTGGATATGCTGAACATTTGTCAGACAGCGCTGGTTTTGTGCCTGACTTTTGCTAGCATCATTCTAAAAGTATTAAACAAAAGTGAGAAACATAAAAATATTTACAGGGGGGTTGGGCCTAATCCTGAAAACCCAGTGGTGGCACGATGCCCATTAAAGTGGAAAATGCTATTTCCAGTACAGCAGAACGTATCCCTTTCCTCCAAGCAAAATGTTTCCCCTTACAGGCTTCCCACCCCAGCCATTTCTCCCTGCAGTACAGAAAACCATCTAGAATCCTAGCTGGGGGTAGGGTTTGTACAGGATACTGGACTAAAGATATTTTTGGACAGATCCGGCAAACCATTCTCATGCTCTTAAAAGCACCTACTACATGCCTGCATATTGGGCCATTGTTAAAGCACAGAAGCAGGGTCAGTGATGGGAAAAAACCACCCACCAACAGTGCCAATATTATATAACCACGAAGTTGCATATTACAGTTACAAAAGCATGGGAATGGAAAATCTTCATTCCCAACATTTTCCTAATCCATCCAACTACATACCTACTATATTACCTACTCCTGAATATCCTGGCAAGCCAAGCACAAGAACAAACCTCTAGGTGCCTAATAACTTGACTTAATAAAATTATACTGGGAAATTAAAATGGCAAATAGATCCCTAGTTCCAAATGGGAGTATATTGTTATAATATGCTAACCAGGCCCGACCCTGCTTAGCTTCCGAGATCAGACGAGATCGGGCGTGTTCAGGGTGGTATGGCCCGAACTTCGATAAATCCAAAATCATTGTGTTTGAGAAAAGTTGGAAGCCCATTAAGTGGGTTATTCAGGGGAAAAAAATTGAACAAGTCAAAAGCCATAGATACCTGGGCATCTATTTCAATTATACTAACCTGGGCTACACATATTAAAGAAGCAGTTAAGTCATCAACTAACAACGCCCTTGCTATTGCCCATTTCTTTTACACCAAAGGACATCAATATATTCCCACTGCTCTTAAAGTATTTAACCATAAAATACCCGCCAAACTGCTTTATGGTATCCCAATTTGGATCTCAGCTTGTAATGAAGCTGTAGAACGTGTTCAATCTAAGTTCCTGAAGAAAATCTTGGGGCTACCAGCTTGCGTACCATATGCAGCTATGTGCCTGGAGACAACCCAAAGACGGTTAATTACGATGGCATGGACCATAACCTTCAAATTTTGGCTGCGCCTTCATTTTAGATCTGGCCCAAACAGTCTTGTGGTGCACATGTTAACTGAATCCCATCTATCGACTTGGTTGATTAATATAGAGAAAAAAAATTTCTATAATCGGCTTTAGTTTTGATGACTTGGTACTTTTGTCTGAGCAGAAGGCTTTCGCCTTACTCAAACAAAGACTCCTCGATATAGAGGTGCAAGATCTGAGAAGACTTGCGCACAGACATTGCTCTCCCGTGAGTATGGGACTTTCTTTTAGCCATATTTCCTCAGGATACCTGGCAAGACTGATTCAGCCCCATCTTCGTAGGGCTTTCATGCTAGCACGGTTCGACGTACTTCCCTCAGCTGTTCTATCGGGAAGGTTCAACAAAATTCCCTATAAAGATAGATTGTGCCCCTGTGGGATGGGGGAAATCGAATCCATTGGACACATACTGTAAATTCCACTATGACATCCGTGTTGTTTATATTGAACCTGTGTTGGACCCCCTTTTGGGCCAATCTGATGAGCATAAAATTAGTTCTTTATTGTCTTCGCATAACATAGAAATTCTGGATCCTGTAGCAAATTTCTTTTATGAGGTATCTAGGAGGAGAGGCTCATATTAAGGCAATTCGGAATGTGATACCCCTCCAGCCTATCTTGAGGCTCTATGCTGCATGTGTATTTGATATTTTATGCCAATAAAGGTATTGTATTTGTATTTGTTATAATATGCCCTTGCACTTACCTGGTTCTCCAGTGCCATAGTCTTTCCTAATACTCTCCCACTTATATTGCTCCGGGTTTGTGTCATCCACCATTTCTTTCTTGGTCCCCCGTTCGCCTTCTGTCAGGTGTGGTTCTAGAATTGAGAGAGAAGGGAATGGGCTTGGTAGATGTTTAATTGTGTAAGGCACAATAAAGAAGACCCCGTTACCCTCCTCACCACTGAGGGTGGGGTGCACAGAGCAAATCTGCAGTGTGTTATGGGGTGCTTTTAGATTTAGCTTTACCAGTGGAATCTCATGGGGCTTCTCTAGCATAAAGTATCCTTTCCCACTGTAGCTTTTCTTAGATTATGACAGCCACAGAACAAGTAGCATCCAAACTATGAAGGGGGAGTTTATTTGATTCATTTATCCCTAGTGGGGACCAATGCTCCCTCTAAGCTGTGGAGTCTTGTGAGCAAAAATTCTACTTTGTGAGTGTAACGATTCCATGTTTTACTGTGTGTGTGTGTGTTTAAAAGTTGGTTGGCATGGCTGTGTGGGACAATCTAGAATGCTGAAACAGGCAAGTTGTGTGATTGGTGAGTGACAGAGAGGGGGAGGGGTTTTGGAATGGATGCTGTGTGGATGATTTGAATGTCTTTCAGGTGTGACTGTTAGGTATGACAGTTGATGAAGACAGTGAGGGAGTCTGTAAAAGTATGGTATGAGAGAGAGTTAAGTTAAGTGCTGTCTCTGAGTGAAGGAGACTCAATCCCTGTGTGGGAAAGATTTGGTTCTATGTAGTAAAGGAGTTAAACAGTCTGTTCATTTTAAAGTCTGATGAGAGAGAAGACTTTTGTGTGTTATGGAAAGTTAAAGCATAAAGAAACAGTAACCATATATGGCATAAGGAAATATTTGTTACAGAGTGACATGCTCAGATTCCTGTCAGCCAAAGAGCAGACCTTATGTGAGACATAAAGCAAGAGTTAAGAATATTCACAGTACCAGTTACCTCGTACTACTATATTATTTACAAGTTATTTGAATAAATATACTTTATTTCAAGATACAAGTTCTGAAAGAAATCCTTTCTCAGGACCACATAGTTCCTCGAGACGCCTAGACCCCGGGCTACAATACCAACCCAGAAGAAGAAATATATTAGTATAAAGGTGTGGAAAGCCTTAAATTTTCCTGGTGGCGGCGAGAGTACCCTGAGAGCAATACATAAAGAACTTTTAAAGTAAAACTAGACCTCCCCAAATAAGAGGGCATCACAGTGAGCACTGGCATTAAAGTTGTGAGTGAATGATTTGGCTACTGCATAAATTAGTTTGCTCTAGAGCCATCCTTTCTGAGCTAAGACAAAAATGTGTGAGCCAGAGGCTAAAAAAACTGTGAACTAGCTCACACTAATTCAGCTTAGGGGGAACACTGGTGGGGACCCAAAGGAGCTTACATTGTTCTCCTTTCCTCCATTTTACCCTGACAAGAACAGGTTGAGGTTAGGCTGAGAGTGTGCCACTGGCCTAAATTCACTCACCAAGCTTCCATAGTAGAAAGATTAGAAACTGGAGTCTCCCAGATCTGACACTCTAGTGTTGACTACACCACACTGGTTCAACCAGTTCAGACTGGATTTAAATATGTGAGCAAATATCAGCAAGAAGTAAGCACTGATTTAAATAGAAACATATTTACAAAATATGTTCAAAATTCACTTATATCAATGCAAATGTTCAAGGTATTAACTACCTGCTTTTATTAGGCTATCCTCGTTGCTGGGCAGGACGTATGCATGACTGCAGTCATTAATCTCTTTCTCATTTCTCTCCTTTGCAACGGCGTCTCCCAGCCCAGGTTCTTCAGGGACAGGATGCATTTTCAAATGTTCCTATGTAGACAAAGTGTAAGAAAGTTGTACCATGATCCTTTCTTTGATCTGTATTTGTTCTGCTTCTTTGAGCTGAAAGGTGATATGCAGTTAGTAGTTTAAAATTAATTGCTGCTTTTATTCATCCTATTTTAATTGTAGTAGTTTATTATTGTGAACTGCTTTGAGAACATTATGGGCGAAAAGTAGTATACAAATATCACTTCTTCTGATTCCAGAGAGGCAGCCAGGTTAGTATATTGCAGTCAGAATAACAGACTCTTGTAGTACCTTGAAGACTAAAAGACATTGTGGCATAATAGCACTACTCATTTGAGATCTACTGTTCCAGCACTTTATTAGATCACTGTTCCAGCATTTTATGAGAATGGATAATTGAATTGTTTAGGATTGTTTTATGTCTGGTTTTAATTGTATTTATATGTGGGATTTTATGTAAGCCACCCTGAGCCTGCCTGGGCAGGGAAGGCACGGAGGGCAGGGTACAAAATGAATGAATGAATAAATAAATAAATACATAAATAAATAAATAAAATAAGCTTTCATGAGCCAGTTCAAGCTATCTGAAATGGTCTTTGGCTAGGAAAAAATTATTCCACAACAATTCTGTTAGTCTTTTTAAGATACTACACAATTTTAGTTGTTTTGACTCCTAAGGGTGAACTTCCTGGTTTTGTGCCTATCATTAAGGCAGTGAAATGGGACTGCGCACAGAAGTTACTATGTTTCTGGAGATTCAAGGTGCTCCTCAGTTTAATTTATACATTAAAATGTAAAAAGACCAGACAAGCACTAAGCATGTTTACTGTTATTTATATTTTCTGGGCTGCTTCCTAATCCGCTTTTTAATTTTAATCATACAATATAATTAAAAACATTTTGTTGTTACGAGCCACATTTGAGAGCTTTACTGAAAAGTAATTCCCTATATAAACAGATCTGTAAGACTCTGGGGTGTCGCTAGACTCCTGGTTGTTTTAAAAATAACAGCGATACAAATAAACACATCTGTTAAGATGCTGAGGTTCCATTACACCCCAGCTGTTTTTTTTAAAAAAAAATTAAGTAAATTGATAAGCTGTCATCTGAGTAAACGGGTCTCTAGTTCATAAAAGTTTCGGCCACTATAAGACTGTAATATTATGCACCTGTACATAGATGTAAGGTTATACCGTACACAGTGAGAGTTAGTAGAGATGACACTAAAAATGTGTTCAATTTTGTACTTCAGCTTCTTTTAACAGGTGCCCCACGACTTTTGCTTGTGTCGGTTTTGTTGATGCAGCGCCTTTGCCTCCCTTCAACGAATACCGTCAGATACAGCATAACTGAAGTGGAGGAAACCGACCCCCTTTCTTGCGCGCCTCCCCTCTCTAGAAGGATGTCTTAACCATACCTACGCCCTGTGTCTGCTTGTCTTTTTTCTCTCGCTCTGTGTCTTTCTCAGCGCGCCATCCTCGCACCCCCTCGGAGCCTCAGCTGCCTCCTCCCCTCCACCAGCTTCACCCCCCTTCAAAACCCGCTCGCTTCAACGACTCCTTCCAACGGCGTCCCCACGTTGCCATGACGACGGAACGGCCGAACCACGCGAGGGTTGTGGGCAGTTTAGCCCCGCCCCTTCACCGAGACTTTATTGACGGTACCCAGTCCTCCCCTGAGCGCTAAAGCCTCATCCACCAAGGTCCCGAGGGGGGCGGGATCGGCCTCCCAGCGCGTGCGCAAAAGCCACCTTGGAAGGCGAAAGGAAGTGATTGAAGTAACCCGAAGCCCAAAGAGACACAGTCGCGAGGCTTTTTTAAATCACTTCCGGTATAAAAATCGGAGTTCCCACTCTCGGTGTCCCAGGTGAAATCTATGAGAGACTTTCACCGTAGAGACGTCGACAGATAGAGCGGCGTCTTTCATAGAGACTGGAGGAGGTAACAAATGTGGGTCTTGGATGCTGGTCGATTTCCGTTTGGAGGAGAGTGTGTCAGTGTGGTGCTGTTAGTTATAGCAATTAAAAGCATTTCGCTCACTTATCCGTCTTGTTTGTGTTGCATTTTATTTTACATTGATGTGCAAATGGTGTGCTGTGCTTTAGATCGAGGGTCTACAATCACCTGCGTGGCCCGCATATGGGCATTCCTTAAGCTTTCGTTTGGAACCCCGAAGAAGGGCTCTAATCGCATTGAATTGTGGCTGCGGCTCAGTCTGCGGTTGGCTTCTTACAAGTCCTTTAAGGACATTAATATAAAAACACTTATATGTGGGAAATTATTCGAGGTAAAAGACTGGCTTTTGCTATGCCGTGTTCCAGTGGTATACTTGCATATGGGGGGGCCTTAATATATTATTTCCATTTTTTTTAAAATAGGGGATTCAGGGCCCTGGAGTCTATATTGGAACGGCTGACCGTCTAAAGCCAGCAACCGAAAACCTGGATTTTGGATCTTTGTGTCTTGGCGGATCAGTTCGAGCGACTACATCCCGTTTGAAAAACAAAAATCCACTCCCAAGTTTTTTCTCGGAGCTGGAGGTTGTCGACTACAGAGATGGGCGGAGAAAGAGAAGATTTCCTTCCTGGGTTTAACCAATGACAGCCTCGGACTATGAAAAACCATTGCAAGGTGTTCGTTATTTATATTCCGATGCAAAAGACTACCTGAATAAAGAACGCCAGGAAACGCTTGTAGCTGCCTGTTTGCTTTGGAAAGAAAAGCAGTGGTGAGTATATAATTTTTAAAGCAGGGGCACATAAAGGAGGAATTGACAATGCCATGCATTTGATGATGGCTTCTCTCTTGATCCGGTAGTATTACCTCCTAAGGGTTGCTAATTATTTAAATTTGACAAATCATTTCAGGAGAAAACTCTGCTTATGGCTTGTATTAATTTTGTTATCCAAGGCTCAAATCCTAGGCATGCCTGAGAGTCAAGCTTCATTGCACTTACTGAGACTGGTGTGTGTCTGACTTATGAATTAATGTTCTCCAAAATATTCTATTGTTAGCCATTCTCAGGTCTTGCAGACTGAGGGCTGTGGCTTCTTTTAATTGAGTCAATCCATCTCTTTTCCTGCTGCTTTCCACTTTTCTTAGCACTATTGTCTTTTCTAGTGACCCTTGTCTACCCATGGTGTGACCAAAGTATGATAGCCTCAGTTTAGCCATTGTTAACTTCTAGGAACAATTCAGGCTTGATTTGGTCGAAGACCCATTTATTTGTCTTTTTGGTGGTTCATGGTATCTGTAACACTTTTCTCCAACACTACATTTCAAAGGAATTTTACTTCTTGTTAGATTTCTAAACTGTCCAGCTTTCATACCCATACATAGTAATGAAGAATACATGAATTAACTTGATCTTGGTCGCCAGTGAAACATCCTTATACTTCAGGATCTTTTCTAGCTCCTTCATGTCTGCCCTCTCTAGTTTCAGTCTCTTTCTGACTTCTTGGTTGCAATCTCCCTTTTGGCTGATGATGGAGCCAAGGAATAGAAAATCTGGAACAAGTTCTGTTTCTTCATTATCAGCCTTAAAATTGTGTAATTTCTCAGTCATGACTTTTGTCTTCTTAATATTCAGCTGTAATTCTGCTTTGGCACTTTCTGCTTTACCTTCATTGATAGTAGTTTCAAGTCTTCACTGTTTTCTGCCAGTAGTGTGGTGTCATCTGCACATCTCAAGTTGTTAATGTTCCTTCCACCCATTTTCACTCCACCTGCATCTAAACCATTTCCAACTTTCTTTATGATGTTTTTGACATACAAAGAGTGGGAGATAAAAGTCATCCTTGTCTGACATCTTTACCAATTGGAAACCATTCTGTTTCTTGATGTCCTCTTGACTGGAGTATAGATTGCTCATCAAAACAATCAAATGCTGTGGCACACCCATTTCCTTTAAAGCCAACAATAGCTTTTCATGATCCACACAGTCGAAAAGCTTTGCTGCAGTCTATGAAACACAAGCCGATTTTCTTCTGAAATTCTCTCATGCTCCAGTAACTAATGTAAATTTGTAATATGATCTCTAGTATCTCTTCCTTTTGTGAGTCCATCTTGAACACTTGGTATTTCTCGTTCCATATATGGTAACAGTCTTTGTCGTGAGATTTTGAGCATCACTTTACTTGCATGAGAAATTAATGTGATGGTCTGATAGCTGCTGCAGTCTGATGTCTCCTTTTTCGGAATTGAGATGTAAATGGAGCATTTCCAGTCTGTGGGCCATTGTTTTGTTCTCCATATTTGTTGGCATAATCTTGTTAAAATTTTGATGGACTAGGTTTCTGAGGCTTGGAATAGCTCTATTAATATCCCATCTACTCCTGGTAACTTGTTTCTCCCAATTGCTCTCAGTGCAGCTCTCATTTCACTTTCAAAAACAGTAATTTCTTCTTCAAAAATGCTTCTTGGAAGGAATCTGTCATCCCTTCATCTCTTTTGTACAGTTCCTCAGTGTATTTTTCCCATCTTTTCTTTATTTTGTCCTGTTCAGTTAAAGTATTTCTGTGTTGATCTTTCAGCATGCCTAACTATGATTTAAATTTCCCTTTGATTTCTTGGCCCTTGTGGAGTAGATTTCTTGTTCTTCCTTTTTTGTTGTCCTCTTCTATTTGTTTACATTGGCCATTATAATAGTTCTTTGTCTCTATGTGTGAGTCACTGGAACACTGCATTTAGGCTTTTGCTTCTGTTTCTGTCACCTTTTGCTTCTCATCTGTCTTTAGCAATTTTAAGAGTTTCATCAGTTATCTATCTAGGCTTTTCTTTTCTTTTGGCTACAGGAATAGTCTTTGTGCATTCTTCTTTGATAATATCTCTGGTTTCAACCCATAGTTCTTCTGGTTCACATTCACTTGAACTTAACAATGCAAACCTGTTTATATGGTTTTTAAACTGTTCAGAAATGTTGCTTAGATTGTATTTTGGCATTATGACCGTTCATGTTTTTCTTCAGCTTTATTCTAATTTTTGATATTAACAATTCATGAGCTGTTCTAAAATTGGCTCCTGGTCTTGTTTTAGCAGAGAAAATAGAGCTGGTGTATTATTATGGGGTAACAGGGGAACAAAAGCTCAGCTCAGATTTCACTTAGCTGGCAAAAACATGTTCCCCATCTTCCTCCCGTCTTAGAAATGCCTATGGCTACAGCCAGGCTAAATACCTGCAACCAAGCAGGAACAGAAGTGAGTCCAGATCTCAGCCTTTCTTGTCTTACAAAAGGGAGGTACTACTTCACCCAACTAGCAACTGATTTGTGAAACTCTCTGCCACGAGGTATGGTGATGGCCGCTGGCTTAGACTGATTGAAAAGAGAGTTGAACAGATTTATGGAGGATAGAGCTATTGTTGGCTGTTAGCTAAGATGGCTGAATGGGCCTCCGATTGTCAGATGCTAGTGAACAGTTGGAGGGCTGTTTTCTGCTTATGGCTTCTCTGTGGCTTCAGTTGGATCTTGAACTAGAAGAGCTCTTGGCCTGATCCAGTATGGCTACTGTTAGGCTCTTGTACAGATGATGCTATGCCAAACTGCAACTGGTGCACTGGTTTCCATTTCTGGACCTTATCAGTTAACTTATCCCTTTCTGCTAAGATTATTCCATGACAGCTGGTATTGCAGATTCCACTGTTGAGCTGTGAAATTTTTGCTGCAGTCAATGGGTTTGCATCAACCATGTTGTTTAATTGTCACATGTGAATTCTAAGAAATTTAACCAGATGATCATTGTGACGACCCCTTAACTGGGGAGGTCTGGTTCTACTTTAAAAGTGTTCCTTTTATTTTACTTTGGGTATTCCGACTGCCACCAGGAAATTTATAAGGCTTTCCAAACCTTTATAATTATATATTTCTATCACTGGGTAGGTATACCGAGGGTCTAGGCTTTCATGAAGGTCTATGTGGTCTGAGGAATATTCTTTCCAGAGCTGGTATACTTGAATGAAGTAAAATTTATTTAAATAAAGCATAAATACGAGGGTAGAACTATGTAAACAGTACTGGGAATGATTTGAACAATTGCTTGGTGTCTCTCACAAGCTTCTCCTTTACTGCCCGGGAGGTTTCAAGTAACTTTGTAACATAAACTCAAGGTCATGTAAATTCACTGTTTCTCTCCTTCAGACCTCAGAATCAACTCCTTATCAACTGTCTTATTCAACTCTAAGACATAGAACTTAACAACCCACCCAGGGAAGCTTCTCCTTCTCTCTCATACATAGCTTAACTGCCCTTCCACTGACTTTATCAACTGTCATCTCTAACTGACCCTCTTGATAGACATTCAAATCCTCCACACAGCATCCATTCCAAAACCCCTCCCCCTCTCTGTCACTCACCAATCATATCACTTGCCTGATTCCAGCACTCTAGATTATCATCACAGCCATGCAAACCAAACTTTTAAAGCCACACACACACAGTTAAACATGAAATCATTACAATCATGCCACCCTGTTTTATCCTAATTCCTGTCACATGAGAGATCACTTGCATAATTCATGAACAGACTTTTAAAAATGAAATGCCTCTTTTCCATCTTCCAGTAGGGACAGCAACCTCCCTGTGCTCCTATCTCTGTAGATGGTGGCCATGAAGGGCAGTATCGGCAGACCCCTTGCAGTGTATTCTTTTCATCCCCACTAATATCTCTTGTGATTTTTTCCCCCAGACATCTGATTGCCATGGCTGCTGTGGATAGCTTCTCTCTCCTACTCAGAGATATTGGACGGACCTGCAATTGTTACATGGAGACATTGGCTTTAATTGGAGCCCTTTATACAGCCAAGATGTGCTTCACCTTTGTGAACGATACTTACACCCTGGTCAGGTTGCATTTCATTCCTAGGTTGGTTAGGAAGGCTGATCTAGTCAAGCTGTATGGACAATGGGCAGTTGTCACAGGTAAGAGACATAAAAATGATAGGATTTATTCACATTTCCCTTTCCTGAAATACAACCATAGCTTTTAAAGTAATAATCAGCTGTTGCTCATTACCCACCCCAGTCATTGGCTGAACTGGTCTAATGTCATAGAATGTTTCCATAGAAGGTCCTCCCTTAAAAAGTTGGGGAACACTGAAGTTCTTCCGAAGGAAGCAATCTGCTATTTTAGCTGGGAGAAAACTTGGCAATGTAAATCATTGGTACCAGGATGAGAAAAGCTGAGTGCAAATTCAGAAAACAAAAATAATTGTGTACAGAAATATCAAAATTCTAGGCAAAATACTTTTTATATAAAGTGTCACAAGGAATTTATAATTACAACAATATTATGGCAATTACTCTCTTCAAATAATGTAAACCACTCAGTACATGAAAATAATCCGAAGTAATCTGTTGACACGGGAGACGGAGGTCCGGGAAGGTAGCCACAACATCCCGAGGGTATTTTTCCATTCTTTTATTGTTGGGGCCGAGGCGATACGCTATGTCTATAAGAGGGGCTATGCCTTCCTCTAGTTCTAAGGTTTTTGCTAACCAATTAGCCAAGAAAATCTTAAATTCCGACTTACCCTCCGCAGATTCCGGTAGGCCTCTGAATTTCAAATTTTGTTCTTTTAATTTATTTTCAAGTGCCATGATTTTTGTTCGTGTCCAGTCCTCTGATTTTTGGAGTTCTTGGATTTCTTGATGCGCCGTTATGACTCCCTCCAGAGCCGTTTCCGCTGCTTGCGAGACTTCGGATAGAGTTTCAGTTATTGACTGCAGTTCTTCTGTTAGAGGTTTTATGGCTTAATGAACTTGCTCTGCAATGTTTTCTTCTCATTTTTGTATAGTAGTAAAAAAATCGTACCGGGAGAGAACAGTTCCGTCGTCCTCAAGAGTGTTGGCATCCGCCATTTTAGGCTCTTGTATTGGAGCACGGCCCTTTGTAGAGCTCTCATCTTCTTTGGCAAAGAATTTTATCATCGATATTGGAGCCGTGGATATTTTTTTCCCTCTCGTGTTTGTATTTTTCCCCATGATGTTTGCTGGCAAAAAAGTCTTCATAGAAGGAAATTAATGCGTCGTGGAGTGAGTAGGGTGGAGGAGGCGAGCCGTTATGCATCTGCCATCGACGCTCGCGTAGCCACGCCCCCCGCCTCTAGGTACCATGATGGTGCTGCGGCAGTAGGACCTTTGGGGCAAAGTGTGCCTCAATCCCTTGGCATCGTGCCTCGCGAGCGGCACTACTCAAGCCCCATAGCTGAGGGGTCCTCTGCAGGGACCCCAGGGGGGAACCGGCACAGCTGGATCCCCTCCTAGCTGCCGCAGAACAGGCCGCACCATATGGAGCTCGCCGGTGCATGCCTGCTGGGCAAGGAGCCGAAACCAGAAAACCTAGTCGTTGTCTATCCTTGTGTGTTTCTATTTCCTCAGCTGCTAGCTGTTCGCGTTTCTGCCTCTGGACTCATGGGCCAGTTCCTTAGCTGTTCCATTCCCTGGATCTTGTTTCTGCACTTTCATCCAGCACCTCTAGAGGCTGTTCTTTTGGTTCAGTCTTGTGACTGGCTTGTGACATGAGAGAAAATAGGCCTGATGAAGAGATAAATGGATGGCTCTGCCCTGTGTGGCCCATTATAGTTTTGTGATCCAGTGCAAGCTTTTCATTCCTAAGTTAATAACTCATGTGGTTGGCTTGTCAAGAGACAAGACTGATAATATCCAAATTAAAATGCATAGAACTAAGGCACTGAGGGTTTAACTCAGCAATTGTGCAAACCCACAGTTCATTTTAATTATGGTTAATTTGTGAAACTGGGATTCAGCTGGCAGACCCATCATGGGAGGGCATGGCCATGGATCAAGCTAGGCTGTCTGAGGTCTTACATCACACAAAACTATACTTCAGACTAAGGGTGCGGTCAGACGGCGTGCTGAGAGCGGGTTAAATTGCTCCGGTTCTAACTGGATAATATTTGATCTGGATAATCACGATCACACCTCCTTTATCCCGCCTCACCGCGCGGTCACGTCGCTCCCCGGTGTCTACACTATTGATGCGTGGGAGCGTGCATCAGTGGTTGAAATTTTTTTTCTCAGTTTGTGCATGCACATAGGTGCTCCTCCGTAGAATGGGGGGGGGACTATCATGGCGCATGCACAGAACCACTAGGACAAATCAATTCAACTCCTCCAACAAAAGACTTCTCTTTAAAAGTTTGACCTGAAAATGGCCTCCGTGAGATCCCGAACTCATCTAAATGCTAAAACAAGGGACTGCTTAAATGTCGGTTTTCTAAACGCGGTGGCGGAGCTCCACCTATGCACAAACCGCGAATGCATTAAAAAAATGGTGGGGGGAAAGCGAAAGCCTTGGGCAGCTTTCGAGCGGGGAGGGGGGTTTAAACCGGAAGTGGCTTGACAGCGGAGGAGCGATCACACAGAGGGAAAATGTGGGTTTAAACGGGAGAGCTGAGCAAACACCACTTTGGGACCTGGTAACAAAATACTCTGGGTTAAAATGGTTTTGAGCCGGAAACCAACGGCTGGGGACAGGAGGCAGATGTTGACTGTGTGATCGTGCATATAAAATCCATTTCTGAAGTGTAACGACACCAGATCAAATGGCGCATCTGAACGCACCCTTTAGTCTGCTTAGTCCGCTTTTGGCACGCTTCAGTAACAGATTTTATATCCACGTTCACACACCCAGCATCTGCACACCATCCCCAGCTGTCGCTTTCCGGCTCAAACCCCCTTTACAACAGAGTATTTTGTTACCAGGTCCCCAAGTGGTGTTTTCCTAATTCTCCGGTTCTAGCCGCACTTTTCTGACGTCTGATTGCTCCTGCGGTGTCGAGCCACTTCCGGTTTAAACCCCCTGCCCGCTTGAAAGCTGTCCGAGGCTTCCGCTTTTCGCCCACCATTTTTTAATGCGTTGGTGGTACGCACATAGGCAGAGCTCTGCCACCGTGTTTAGAAAAACGACATTTAAGCGGTCACTTGTTTTAGCGTTTAGTTGAGTTCGGAATCTCACGGAGGCCATTTTCAGGTCAAACGTTTAAAGAGAAGTCTTTTGTTGGAGGAGTTGGATTGATTTGCCCTGGTGGTTCTGCGCATGTGCCATGATAGTTTCTCCCCCCTTCTATGGAAGGGCGCCTATGCGCATGTGCAAACTGAGAAATTTTTAAAAACTCGCCGACACACGCTCCCTCACATCAGTAGTGTAGACGCCGGGGAGTGACGTGACTGCGCGGTGAGGCAGGATAAGGGAGGTAAGTGTGATCGCGATTATCCAGATCAAATATAATCCGGTTAGAATCGGAGCAGTTTAACCCGCTCTCAGCATGCTGTCTGACCACACCCTAACTGTGTTTTATAAATCAGCTTCAGATCCTGGTTCGATTGTCCTCCTCGTCATAGGTAGTGTAGTTGCCTGCATGAAGACAAATCACACCGACTATAGTAACCAGTTTGTTGACCATAGAGAGCCAGTTTGGTGTACTGGTTAGTAGCATGGACCCTAATCTGGGAGAACTGGGTTGGATTCCCCACTCTTCCACATGCAGCTGTTGGTGTGACCTTGGGTCAGTCACAAGTTCTTTCAGAGCTGTTCTTTCACGAGCAGTTCTCGAAAGAGCTCTCTCAGCCCCACCTGCCTCACAGGGTGTCTGTTGTGGGGAGGGAAAGGGATTGTAAGCTACTCTGAGACTCCTTTGGGTAGTGAAGGGCGGGTTATAAATCCAATATCCTCCTCCTCCTCCCGCCTGTAACCGTAGGAACTATAACTACAATTTCACACCATGTCTGAATGGAGCCTGAATCTGCCCTCCTAAGACATTTACTTAAAAGTAGATTCTGCTGAGAACAATAGGAGTGACTTATAACAAACTAAATTTAGGATTGGAGTGCCAGGGTTTCATTGTTCTTCTGCTCTGTTGCAGGTGGTACCTCAGGGATCGGCAAGTACTACGCTAAAGAACTGGCGAGCCGCAAGGTTAACATTATCTTAGTTAGCCGGAACCAGGAGAAGCTAGAGGCCCTTGCCCGAGAGATAGCCGATACCTACGAGGTGGAGACTGCCATCATCGTGGTGGACTTCAACAAAGGCAGTGAGATCTACCCTGCCCTCAAGAACGTCTTGGAGGACAAAGAGATCGGTATCTTAGTGAACAACGTTGGCGTGTTCTATACTCACCCAGACTATTTCGCCAATCTGACCTGGGATAAAATTTGGGAGCTCATCAATGTCAATATTGGGGCAGCCACTATGATGGTACATATGGTCTTGCCAGGGATGGTGGAGAGAAAGAAGGGGGCGATCGTGAACATTTCCTCGATGTCTTGCTGCCAGCCAACCCCTCTGATGACGGCATATTCCGCCTCCAAGGTGAATTTCAAACTACAAGTGTAGAGGGTTTTTTTCAAAACTGTTTTCCTAAACGGCAAGTAGGTGTTGTGTCTCCATGGAGATTTTCCTGTTTCTAGGGGTAAATGCTGTGTTGAGCTAGTATAGTGGAAAGGCTGAGGATAGTGATACACTTAATTTATACCCCATCTGCTTACATAAGCTCCTCCTCAAAACAACCCTGAGAGGTAGGTGAGGTTGGCAGCATGTGACTGGTCCAAGGTCAGACAATAAGCTTCCATGACAGAAGTGGGGATTTGAACCTGGGACTTCCAAATCCTAGTTAGATGTAGTGTTCCCTCTAAGCTGCAGAGTGTTGTGAGCAAAAATTCTATTTCGTGAGCCAAAAGAGCTACTAGGATTAAAGTTGTGAGGAAGCCTGATTTGAGTATCACGTAAATTACTTTTTTGGAAGATTATTAACATAACCTTTTTATAACTGTTATCATAACATTTTTATAGCACACAGTAGCACCTTAAAGACCAACATAATATATTCTAGCTAGGGTTGCCAACCTCCAGGTGGAGCCTGGAATTCTCCAAGAATTACAACTGATCAGCAGATGACAGAGATTGCTTCCTCTGGAGGAAATGGCAGCATGGGAGGGAAACATCAGTGGCCCCACATCCCCACTGAGCTCCCTCCTGTCCCCAAATTCCTCCCACTGCCAGGAACTTTGAAAGCTGCAGTTGGCAACCTTGATTTTAAGCATTCAATTGTGTTAGTCTTCCAGGGTGTCCCCGGCCGCCTGTTTGTCTTTCAGTGGAAGTTGTCCATCTCCCACTTCTCAAAGTTTGGCATATTATTTGTGAGGACAAGGGTTGCCAATTTTGGGATGGAGATTTTGGGTTGTGGTAGTACAGCCCTAGGCCACATCCTGCCTACATTCCTGACCTCCCTCTCCACCTTTAGCCACAACTGATCTTCCAACCACCATGAGGCCTGCAGCGGAATGCTGGCATTGCCCTTTGCCTGCTTCATGCGCACCTGCACCACTGCCCGCCTATTCACTGGAGGCTGCGTGTTCTCACACACGTCCACGCTGCTTGCCAGTCCAGGTGAGTGATGGTGTGGCTGGCGCTGCACTCACTCGTGCCTTTGCTGTCTCCTGGCAGCTGAGTTCACATGCAGGAGAAGGCCAGCCCCCCAGGGTGCCCGCCATTTCCCTGCAAGGACGCCCAGGTGATTAGTCAGAGTTGTCTGGGAAATGAATTGTTTTGATAGGAGGATGGCAATCTCATGAGTGCTGTTTTGCAGCGAGCCCCTGGGCTTCCGCACTTTGGTCACATTGTTTTTGCCTCGTGATTATTGATGAGAACCATTTGCAGTACATGATGCTTTTCTGTGGTGGGAACAAATGAGGCCGGGGGGGGGAGAAGTAGAAAGGAAGAGCCAGCCATCAGAGGAAGAGGCAGCGAGAGGAAAGAGCCAGCTGACAATTTTGTCACCCTGCGCTGAGCCAAAAATTTGTGCGCTAAGGGCTGAAAATTTGTGCACCAGCACAACCTAGCGCATTTTAGCAGGAACACTGGTGAGATGCTGTAACAGCTATACCGCTCTGGCTCTTTTTTACAAAGGGGGAATTGGAGTTTATGTGGCTTGAGCTGGGGTTATTCATGAGGCAGAGCTGACTGCTCGTGTAAGAATTTGCGGGACTGGATCTCTTACACCTGCCTTGCCCTCCTGCCTTTGGAGCTCAGCAGCCTGTGGGAGAAAGGGTCAGGCAATGCACAGAAGCAGCAGTAGGCGCCCGCCTCTCCCCCAAAAGAATTATGTCCAATGTCACTTTGTTCCCCAACCTGAGTATCTTACAAACTGTGTTGGGAGACAGTAGTTTGTGATGCTAGAACTGGTGCTTCACATGTGGCCATGAAAAGTGCTATTAAGTCACAGCTGGTTTATGGCAACTCCATAGGGTTTTCAAGGCAAGGGACATTCAGAGGTAGTTTACTGTTGCCTGCCTCTGCATAGCAATCCTGGTCTTCCTTGGGTGGCCTCCCATCTAAGTATGAATCAGGGCTGACCGTGCTCAGCTTTGGAGATCAGGCTAGCCTGGGCTATTCAGGTCAGGGCTTTGCATGTAGCCCATGTAAAAACAGGGCTTTAGCTAGCCTTTACTGCTGAATGGGGCTGAAAAGGAATGCGTAGAGAGTCCAATGGTTTTCTCGTATCTAGAAGACATTGGTGTAACACTGTTACTGAGCTCAAACCACAGGGTGTATTTCAGTGTATATGAATGGCTGGCATCAGGACGGTAATGGAGGTGGTGGAAAGTGCCGGCGAGTCACAGCTAACTTATGGCGACTCCTTAGGGCTTTCAAGGCAAGAGACAGAGGTGGTTTGCCATTTCCTGCCTCTGTGTAGCAATCCTGGACTTCCTTGGTAGTTTCCTATCCTGACCCTGCTTAGCTTCCAAGATCTGTCGAGATCGGGCTAGCCTGGGCCATCCAAGTCAGAGTACCAGAACCACATACAACCAGTAAGAATAGGTTTTTCTAAATTCAAAATTTGCTTACCTCTTCTAGCACCTTCCCATGCTCAGAATCATAGTATGTTAAAGAGGGGGTTTCTTCAGGGTGAGTTACCTTGAAAGATCCACCTTGTATGAGGGGGCATGGTGGCTGTAAAGAGCTGGGGGGTGGGGGTCAGCTGGGAGAAATTGAAGCATTGTCACTTTGGGGGAGAGCCTTCCATTACTCAAATGGAAACTGTCAAGCCAAAAGCTTGACTCTGGTTGATGGGAAAGAATGCAACTAGGTGAGAGGACATAGCTGCTGACCCTGCCCTAGCTACCATCCTGTGTAGAAACCAGAGAATCCTAACTGCCCGCTCTTATCCCTGGCAGGCCTACCTGGACCATTTCAGCAGAGCGCTTCATTATGAATATGCTCCTCAAGGCATCTTTGTCCAGAGCTTAATTCCATTCTTCATTTCCACCAACATGACAAAATTCAGCAAGGAACTAACCCCCAAAAATTTCTTAGTGCCTTCCGCTGAAGTGTATGCACATCACGCTGTGACCACTCTCGGGATCTCCAGAAGGACCACCGGCTACTGGCTACATACAATCCTGGTGATATTGTTAATTCATTAATTTTGAACTGTGTTTTTTCCTCTTGACTTTTCCAAGAATATCATTGTGCCGCAGAACCTGGACGGATTATGAAACACAAGCAAGTCAGGATCTTGTCCACTTTTAAGTGTTAGCAAACAGCCCATTTAGTTTAGTCTCATTAGTCATAATCTGTCTTCCCCACACCCTGCCCATTTCTACAGTTAGTCTTCTTTGCAGACGTAATCTACCTCATACTGCTTCTTAATTTATTAATTTTAAGCAGATTACTCATGTATCGGAAAAGCTAGACCCCATTTGAACACCTACAAAAATCTATCACAGGTACATAAAATTTCACAGCTAAAAGTAATAGGTCTGCTATTATCTTATAAATAAATAATAATTATTTTATTATCTTCTAATAAAAGAGGTATAATGTCATCATGTGATTGCAAAGGAAGAATTAAGAGATTTCCAGGCTCAGAAAAGTAATTTCATTCAAAGGTCACGGGATACAGGCTATCAGAGTATAGTGGCACCTTTAAGACTACCAGAGTTTTTTTCAAGGTATAAGCTTTCGGGTGCATGCACACTTCTTCAGATACAATAAAATGGAAGTTACCAGTCCATACATATGGATGAGCAGTAAATTAGCATACAACATAATGAAGATGTTTATTATGTTGTATGCTAATTTACTGCTCATCCATATGTATGGACTGGTAACTTCCATTTAATTGTATCTGAAGAAGTGTGCGTGCACCCGAAAGCTTATACCTTGAATAAAACTCTGTTGGTCTTAAAGATGACACAGGTCTCAAACTTTGTTCAAACTACCTGAATCTATCTATTAGAGTATGGTATCCTTTGCAGAACTCTAGATGGTAAGGCATTAAGGTGCACCAACATAAAGGCACGCCTATAGTGAGGAACAGTCAAATATAAGCAGTAATTGGGAAGCTTTCCAGGTAGAAGAATACCAACAAATTGAGTAGAACAAATACGTCATGCTCTACAGATTATACTGTTATAATCGTACTTAAAAAGACATTTCATAATCTATTTTATGGCTTCCGGTCTGGTAACTGCACAAAGGGAGTCCAAGGAAAGACCGAGGAGCTGTAGTTGTTGCTTGCCAGGTTTATTCCAGTGGCAAACATAAAGAGTCCTCTCTGACTAAGCCGAGGTAGCCTTCTTGGATATCCGAGTGTGTAATTTTAATTTGAAGGGGAAAGGCCTTTAGCCAAGGCCGAGCTTCAAGAGATGGTTGTCCCAATTCAGCTCTGAGGATTACTCCTGCTACACAATTCAGAATTCCACAGATGGCATGTAGGAATTTAAGAAGAATTGAATCCAAGGAGTCCCCTATTTTGTTGATGCAGATACCAGCCCCATATAAACTTTGTGCAGCCATTTTGGCATTAAACAGTTTGATGGTGGCTGGGATACACTAAGTCCCAGAAATGACAGATAATATTTGAGTCCCAGAAATGACAGATAATACCACTGTAGCTAATCTTTTAACATGAGCAGTTTGCACTGACCCAGTTAAACTTTGGTCAAATGAGATTCCCCCCCTCCCCCCAAACCAATGATTTTTGATTTTTGATAGTTAACTGTCAGACATTCTTCTAAGACAGTAAGAGACAAAAGCCTTTATCGGAGAGGACAATCCTGGTTGTGTTCTTGATAGGAGAACTGCATCATTAGCAAAAAGTAGGACAGAAACTTTAGCCTTAGTCAATGGATGGAAAATAACAGTCCTGGGTAGAGACAGCAGAAATCATATTGTTGATATGTAAATTAATAAAAGGGCCAGCACACACCCTTGATGCACTCCCTGCTGTAGGTCTGTCTAACCCATAGAGGAATTATGTAGTGGGATTATAATTCAGAATTTCAATCAAAGCCAGCGGTCTCTTGTCAATAGATGTTAGTTTTAGTTTGTGTCACAATCGGGCATGGAGTACGGTATCAAAAGCCGTCTTCAAATCCATGAAGGCAGCAACCAGGATCCCCCAACTCTTGGTTGTATACTTGTTTAAGCACTGTAAATGTCAAAAGATGATTGTCTGTACCAGCTCCTCACCTAAAACTGGCCTATTCCCTTCCCCACCCCCTGCCCAGTTCTATAGTTAGTCTTCTCTGCTGAAATAATTAAGTCATCCTACGTATGATGTTTGGAGGGGGGGAGTGGAAGAAAGGAGTGGGTGATTCACTGTTTGAAGTGAGCTCTTAATTCTAACTTGCCTTTCGTCTCTTGTAGTTTCTCTTGGGACAATACATACCAGAATGGTTGTGGGCCTGGGGAACATATCGAATGAACAACACTTTGCGCCTAGAAGCCACTTTGCAAGGACCACATTAAGAATGTACCCTGGAGGAAAGCCAACACCTAGAAGCCTGCTGTTAACTATTGATCCAGAACTCCACTCTCTGAGTGGGATTCTCTCTCACCTGCTCAAGAAATGATATCTGTCATGAAGGTTTCAAAAGACTGCCAGTCCTGCTTTTATTTTTGTTTTCAGGATCCACTCTAATTGAACAGGCAAGGGGTGAAGAAACCTGTTCAGATCAGGTAGCCTGTTTTCAAGTTTTCATTCTACAATGTAAAGGCCTTCAGTTTCGGTTAAATACTAACTGGTTCTTGTCCCAGTATGGGTCAGAAGTGAAGAAACACTTTGGAAGCTGGATGAAGGAAACTACAGATGCTGCTTCAGGGAGTGTGTCTGTGAGAGTTGCAGGCCATGGAAAGTTGTGTTGTGAAGAGCCTGTTCAGTACCAAAATTCTGTCCAACCATTTGAATGTGGTGTACTAGATTTATTACTATCCTGCATTTCTTTGCAGAGATTCTTATGTTTTAACTGGGACAGTGGATGTAGTGTTACAAAAACATCTGAAGCTGTTTTTTTTTTTTTTAAAGTGGGAAGGAATGTATTTTTAGTTTATGTGGTGAAATTTCATTTTTAGTGAATTGCTTGAGCTGTGCGTTTTGTAATGTCAGGATGACAGAGCTGTGAGGCTTCAGATGAAAATAATTCCTTTTTTCCATATCAAGTTAGGATTCCTCTCTGTCTAGAAATATTCCGTTAGTCATCTTTGATGTGTCTGTAGATTTGTGGTTTGTATGCAGCCTGTTGGAAGTGCTGAAATATTGAACTGTCTCATTGAGTGTGCAAAAAAAGTGTTTGTGATTCTTATATAGAGAGTGATAGTCATACCTTCTGATATTTCACAGATGAAAACTTAGTCATACTTGCCTGAACCAAATTCTCTTAGCAGGGATCACTGGATGACTCATTCCACTGCTAAAAGATTATTGCTGGGTCAATTTATCCCCAACATATGGTGCCTGCTGATGTGTTTCCCGGTAACCATTTGCCATCCCTAGCTTTTCTCCACCTACTTTCATCAGGGATACTTTAGAAGAACCCAGAAGGCAGTGCCTTTGTGTCCACAGAGGTGAAACCAGTTCAAAAACAGCTGTCTCCATCATAAGAAGATGCTTGGTTTGCTACTCATCAGTGTTTTCTCAGTGGCCCATCTCCCCATGGCAGCCATTTTAAAGTAGTGCCCACTTGCATTTTTACAATTCCAGAAGTGCCCACGGGCTTAGCAAGATTTGAAACCTCTGCCATGTAAAGCCCAACTACATAATATGTTTTTGCACCCCGACCTGATAGAACCATTCTATTCTACTACTATCAGGCCCAACTATTCTACTACTATCAGGCCCAACTACATGATTTGTGTTTGCACTCATTCCTTATGGCAAGGTGGCAGCTGCGGGGAACTTGTTTCACCAAATGCTGCAGGGCCTTATTTGGATTGGGATCACAGTGCAGTGTTTCCCTCACCCAAAATGGCCCCAGCAGGGCACTTCTTGTGCCATTACCAGGCTGTATCATCTGGCTGTGGGGAATGCGAGTTGAATAGGGAGAACCCAGACCTGACTTGTGCACGAACATAGTTGTCAACAATGTATAGTGCATCTCTGCATCAGTGTATGGCCATTCTCTGCCTGGTGCCTTAGTGTTTTGTGAATTCACATTTTTATATATTTAGATCTGAGTGGGTAGGACGATGTATCTTCTCTAGCATGCCCGGGAGCAGATGCATTCTCCTGTCCACTCAGGTTTCAATTCTAGAGACCTAGAGGAGGTCCCCCCCAAATAATTGCAATGATAGAAAGTCACACTTAGAAAATTTTAACAAGCCCCACTCCCCAAAAGGAAAACAAATAAGCTTTGTGATTTGTCAGAGAATGGTGTTGGATAACAGGTGCCAGCGAGTGCATGTGGCATTTATTTTTACAATGCCATCAATACATATGGTGGTTTACTTAATTATATTTCACATAGTTTTTCCCCCTTTGTTTCTGAAACCTGATTACTAATAAGGTTTATAAAATAATCCCCTAAAACTGAGCAGGATGAAGTCCTTTGCATTCCTTCTTTCTCTTCCTTCCTGCTATGAAGGGTGACTGCTCACTGGTGTATTAAGAACAAGGAGGAGCCAAGAGATGGTTGATCCAGACTCAATGGATCTTGTGTCTCCTGCTAGTTGTGATTTTTACTGCCCTTGGGGTTGGAGTTCCCCCACCCCCCAATCGTTTTAGCAGCAGTCTTCAGGGTTAAACTGAAATATGGCAAAGGATGTACTAGTAATTTTCTCTTGAAAACTTTCTTGGTAACAAATGCTATACACATTGAGCAGTTTGCATTTCTGTTTCTCCTCCCTGTAGACCTACCACAAGGAGGAGAAAAGGGTTTGATGCTCCTTTCTACAAAGGCTGCAAAATAATGTATGAAAGCTGAATTGATGGCAAATAACTAAATGAGACTAAGTTTAGTTTCTTATGAAGGCAAGACTGATTCAATCTTTTTAAGGCCTTATGGGTTTTTAAGTGCTAGCTGTAATTGTAAGCCTTTTTACTGGAACATAAGTGCCACTAAAACCAATTTAACAATGTTTGGGGTTCACAGTTTATTAGATTATGACCAACTGTAGTTAGAAAAAATTGAATTAAATGAACTAAGAAGTATTTCTAATATTGGTGAAGTGTATGTGATTGTGCACTAATAAAAAAGACTTGGAAGTAAAAATAGTGTTGTCGATTTAGATTTGAGTCCCACGCTCTCCCAAAGGTGGTAATGACTTCAGACCTTTACGCCCTTCTGAGCAGAGTATATAGACTCTTAGTCCCATTTACTTCAAAGGATTTACTTAAACTGGTGTGACTCTGCTCAGCGTAGCATTGTTAATAAAACCAAGCTTGCCATAAACTAAAAGACATATCACTTCCCCACTCCTGTTTTGGTTATAGCAGCGTTCGTAGAACGATTACATACGCCACGACTCATTTAAACTTAGCAAAGGGTAATTAGAAGACTACATGTCCCATAGTGCCTTACGGCACAAGCGCTTTTTGTGGCCGACCTCCGCGATAAAAGCTAATGCGGCCTCCATCCATTTGGCCCACAATACGCCGGGATTTCCCATTTGCTTCCTGGGAGATGTAGTTCTGCATTATAACAGCCTCTCCAGGCGAAGACGCGGTAAAAGACTACAAACTCCAGAATGCTTCCGCCTCGCCGTTGCTGTTCATGGAAAGCGGCTTCTCCCAGGCCAGCTGCTGGCCGCGGGTCGGGGGCCGCAGGAAAGGTCTCGCGTGCGTCCTAAGGCGGAGTCGGCTCGAGGGGCAGCTCGATTGTCTTGGGATTCTGCGGCGGAGACCCGAAGTTTCAGCAGCCGGCGGTGGGTCTGTGCAAGCCGATCAGCGAAAGGGCTCCTTTACTCTGCTTTTTCAGGCCTCGTTCCTAACGCTGGGGCTGGCTCCCCTCAGACTGCGCTGCAGTCGCGTGACTGGGATGCTCTTCCATCAAAAACCGGCGGCGGCGGGGGGCGGCGGCGACCTCTCTCCGTGTAGAAAGCTCGCATCTCGGTGGGGAGGTTTGACTTCTCCCTGATGTGCTAGCTTTCAGCGCGTGGGGAATGCATTCCCTTAGGAGTGGCGTTCAGTGATGAGAGCCAGTAAGCGGTTGGAGTGATAGGCTGGGAGTGGAAACATCCGGGTCCAAATCCTCGTTCAACCACGAAGCGCTCTGGGAGGTCTGGAGCCAGTCACTCTCGGCTGAACCCACCTCAGAGGGGTGTTGTGAGTGTAGAATGGGGCTGGTTGCACTAGAATAAATATGTGTTAGGTCGTTGAGCCGTGCCCTAAAGACTTTGGAGCCTCCCATTTTGTTCCCCATGCTTTTCAACATCTGTGTAAAGCCGTTGGGAGAGGTATTCTGGAGATATGGGTTGAGCAGCAGATTCCAGGAATGTTGTGGAAATGGTGGAGAGGTGCCTGGAGGCAGTTTTGAAATGGACGAGGGCTGACAAGCTGGAACTTAATCACAACCAGACGGTGGTGCTACTGGTGCAGGGAAGGTCTGACCCGGGAAACCGGGTTAGCTCCTGTTCTAGATGGGTTTACACTCCCCTTAATGGAGCAGGTTTGTAGCTTGGGGGTGCTCCTTACCCTGAGCCTTCTGTTGCATAAACAGGTGGCAGCGGGCCAGGGGTGCCTTTCACCTGCTTAGGCAGCTGTGGCCCTTCCTGGACAGAAAAGATCTAGCCACTGTGGTGTATGCCTTGGTAACATCTAAATTAGATTGCTACAATGTGCTCTGTGTGGGACTTGCCCTTAAAGACTATCTGGAAGCTACAATTGGTACAGAATGCTGTGGGCAGAGTGCTGAGTGGACTGGGACATAGGGGACAACATCACTTTAATCTTGTTCCACCTACACTGGCTTCCACTTTGCTTCTGGGTTTGATTCTAGGTATTGGTATTGACCTTTAAGCCCTGTACGACCGCTTTCTCCCATCTGCACCTACCCACTCTCTGCAGTCCTTCTTGGAAACCCTGCTTCTGTTGCCCCAGCCGCCCTGAGCTGGCCTTGGCTGGGAGGACAGGGTATAAATGTGATAGATAGATAAATAAATAAATAGATGGATGGTGACCTGAGAAAGGGCCTTCTCTCTCGTGGCACCAAAACTTAGGACCTCCCTCCCCAGGGAGATTTGTCTGTCTATCTCTCTATTGGTGTCTTTTGCCAGCAGGTGGAGACCTTTTTGTTTTCTCTGGCATAACCCCCACTAATGGCTTTGGCTCTCCTTGTAGTGTTCTTTGTTATGTGTTTTTAATCGAATTTTATACTTGAACTGTATTTTAATTGTTTTCATGTTTTAATGTTCACCACCTTGTGGACCGTGATGGTCGAAAGGCAGCGTAAGGATGTTTTTATATAAATAAATAAAAGCTACATAGAAGTATTTGAAAGGGGAAACACCCCCTCCCCCGGTAAACTGCAGAGTTGAATGGTACAAAGTGGAAGAACTGCCATCTCACATTTCTCTGCTTCTTGGCACAGTTTTTTTTAAAAAAAATATTTACTTCATTACTCTACATTTCTCCTCAAGGAGGACCGAAAATGGCTTACGTCATTTATTCTTTATTCCGTCCTCACAACAATGCTGTGCAGTAGGTTGGACTGAGACTGTGACTGACCCAAGGTCACCCAGCAAGCTTCCACGGCAGAATGAGGGTTTGAACTGGTGTCTTCCAGATCCTAATCCGATACTCTAACCAGTATACCACATAGTAATGTATCTAGGCTTGGAATGTTTGAATGCCCTGCGCAATTGTTTTTACTGTTATTACAAAACATATTCAGCTGTGCATGCTGTGCAGCTAAAGTTTAAGTTCCATTCTGTGCAACCTTTAACTACAGCTAAGTTCATTGACTTCGATGAGAGCCACGCAAGGGTAAATAGAAGCAGGGTTGCAGTTAATTTTTTATCTTCGTGTGGGTCATCGGTACAGGATGTTAGAAATGGTTTGATTTAGGTAATTATTGTATGTTTTTTCCCACAGGTTGAATTGCTTATTTTCTGGGGACAAATCTTAGCTGCTTTGGCCTTATCTTTTCCACCCAGAATGGAGCATGGGACTCAGCTGTTGGTTCCTGAATGACGGGACCTTTCGATCAAAAAATGGAGAAAAAACGTAGAAAGAAATGAGCCTTCCTAGGCTTTATTTGAAAAGACCATGAAGGCAAGACTTTTACTTATCTTGGACAAAACCATTAGACTGTCCAGTTGAGCAGCACTTAGAAAGGCACAGTTTTCGGAAACCAAAAGGAAAAAAAGAACTGATTAATGGCGAAGCATCGGGTTAATTGAATTAATGGAATTTGGGCGATGAAATCATATTCTTTGTTGACCATGAGGCTTACGAACATCTGGTTGTTCCTGACTGCGATCTTGCTCTGTGGCAGACACCACTTGGGGACCAGGCTGGGGAATTCTTCTCACGAGAGCCCCCAGTGTCCTGAATGCCCTCGTCATATGCTGAAAGTAGAATTTTCATCAACAGTAGTGGAACATGGTAAATGTGCTTTTAAAAAGTCTAATAATAAATGATATGATTATTGGTTTGTGTAAGGTTGAGCTTGTAATGCTTGGAAAGTGTCCTCTGTTCTGTTTTTTTTAGATCAGATTCAGAAACCTTTAATGGCATGAAATATAATAAAATGCAGAATAGTCTTACATAAATAAAATAAGAATAGTACTGTTTTTTTTTTTTAAAGTACAGGATAAGTTGGCTGTGTCCACCCTACAAGCCATTATAACGTACCCTTTCTATGTTGACTTGTTTTCTTTGGGATCTCTGAGCATCTGGGGCGTATTCCATATGAGTTGAAAAACAGGCTCATTGGGCTTCACCACTGATATGTGTACTAAGAACTAGGACTAGCTCATATTCCAGTATTAGTGACCTTTTCAGACAAGTTTCTGCAGAGCTCCCAGAATTCCTTGGACGACGACTTCTTCGTCTTTGTCTCCCTATCCCCGCTAGTGAGGGCTCAGGGTGATATAGAACAGAAGGCATATAGCCCCTAACAAATGTAAATACTATAAAATTCTAATCATAAACAGAATTCTGATTTTTTAAAAAAAACAGGTATAAAAAGTCCAAGATGGCGTATCTGGGATTTATATCCCATTTCTGGACTGTCTGGGCAGGGGGAGGAAGCACAGGCTCAGAGTTGGAGGCAGGGAGAGAAGAGGGTGGCAGCCACATTGTGTAACAGTCGTAGTTAAATCATCTGCAGGCTGTTCATAGGATATCTGGAACACAGTAATCTGTACACATTCACACATAAAGCTGCTTTATACTAAATCAAATTATCAGTCTATGGCCAGTTTTGGGGAGGCCATGGGCAGAGAGTGTCCAGGGCCCCCCCTGCACCCACTACCAGGGCCATCTTCTTGCCTACCCACCAACATCCCCCCTCTTGCTTGCACATCATTCCGCCCACTTGCAAGCTCTCCCACCACCACCTGTAGTAATAGCTGCTGACAGGGCCTGTACACCCTTTTCCCCAATGGTGCTGGGTAGTGGGTACAGCTGGGAGTGTCCCTGCCATGGTCACCAGGAATGTGGATGCTTGGTGCACCATCCACACGCCCTCTGGCAGCACTAGGCAGCAGATGCAACTGGGAGCAGAAGTGGCAAAGCACTCACAAGCAGGCAGTGGAAGAGTGTGACTGCAGGCATCAGAGGAAATGCATGAGTAGGGAGTCAGCAGAAGTGAGCCCACCAAAAGTTATGGCTCCTGGCAGCTGCCCCACATTAGGATATGCTGACGCCGGCCCCAGAGTCCATCAAGTCATTGTTGTCTGCTCAGACTGGCAGCGGCTGTCCAGGGTCTCTGGCAGAGATCTTTCAGATAACTTACTGCCTGGTCCTTTTTTAACTGGAGATGTCAGGGATTGAACCTGGGACCTTCCACATGCAAAGCAGGAGCTCTTCCACTGAGCCACAGTCTTGTAAGGCTAACACTTGCCAGGTTCTGGAAGGAGTTCCACAGTTTACAGCAGGGGTGGCCAAACTTGCTTAACATAAGAGCCACATAGAATAAACGTCAGATGTTTGAGAGCTGCAAGACATGAACAAATATTGCACACATGCTTTTATTGAAAAAAATATGCAAATTTGTTTTTTATTAACCTTATAAATGAGACTGCCAAAAATAAAAACAAAAGGGGTAAAAACAGATATTGATACTGATATTTATTTGTCCAATGATATTTATTTGTTTGCTAATGATATTTGTCTAAGTGGGTGGTGGAAACAAAGAAGGTAAGAGGTGGAAAGAGAGAGAGAGAGAGAGAGAAACAAAGAAAGCAAATAGATGGGGGAGGAAAGGAAGAGAGAGAAAGGAAGGGAGAAAGAAAGAAAGACAGAAAAAGAGAAAGGAAGGGGGGGTGCCTTTGAGGATGCATTTAAAGGTAACGTTGCTTTCTTTCTCTACTCAAGCCTATCCAGGGAGGGGAACACTGGCTGGGGAAGGGAAACCCGATTGGGGAGGCATGCCTCCCTTTCACTTCCCCAGCCGCCCTGCTGGGAGCCACACAATATGTGTGAAAGAGCCGCATGTGGCTCCTGAGCCGCAGTTTGGCCACCCCTGGTTTACAGGATGCAGAAGAAAAGGGCCTGTTCCAAGCTCTCAAAACCTGTTCGGCCTGATGGATCACAGAGCAAGGTCTCCCTGACTGATCTTTATTTAGAGATTTTCCCCCCGTGGGGACCCAAAGTGGCTTATAATGTCATTTAACATCTATATGCTCCCCCTCCCCGATGCCCAATTGGTTCGAAGGTTTGGGCTGGGTTGTCAGTATGCAGATGACGCCCAGCTGTATCTGTTGATGGATGGCTGACCAGACACCACCCCAGAGGTTCTGGCTAGGGCATTAGAGGCCATGGCTGGTTGGTTGCAGCAGAGCCTTCTCAAATCCATTGAAGATGGAGGTCTTATGCCTGAGTCACAGAGGGGTGGAGTTAGGGATCCAGCTCCCAACCCTTGACAGGGTGCTATTGACACCACTGCTGACAGTGAGGGGTTTGGGAGTGGTCTTGGATGCCTCACTGCTTATGGAGACCAAGTCATGGCCGTTGCCAGAACAGCCTCTTACCATCTTCGGCTGGTCAGGCAGCTGGTTCCCTATCCCTTTCCTTGTGACTTAACCACAGCGATCCATGCAGTGGTCCCCTCCAGACTACGCAGGGCTGCCCTTGAGATTGACTCAGAAACTCCAACTGATTCAAATTTGCAGTGGCGCATGTCCTCCTTACTGGGACACCTCTCAGAGCACTATGCAACCAGTGCTCCGCCAGCAGCATTGGCTTCCAGTGGAATACCAAATCAAGTCTGGGGTTATGCTATTAATCTTTAAAGCCCCGTGCAGTCTGGGACCAACATAACTGCAGGACTGCCTCTCCCACTGTGTCCCTTGAAGAGCATTACACTCATCAGACCAACACCTGCTGATGGTCCTCGACCCAAAAGACATCCACTTAGCCTCAACCAGAGCCAGAGGTTTTTTAGCTCTGGCTCCGGCCTGGTGGAACACTCTCCCAAGTGAGATCAAGGCCCTGCAGGATCGTCTTCAATTCTGTAGGGCCTGTAAAAACGGAGATGTTCTGCCAGGCCTTTGGTTGAGGTGACGAGTGTCCAGTTATATTAGCCTCCCCTGCTTCACCCGGCTCTGGCTTGATATGATATCTGATCAAAGATTACCGGTGGTGATTGCGGTACAAACCCTTCTATAGGTTTTATTGGAGCACTACGCACTTAACACCTACTTGCCATCTTGTATGTTGACTTAATTATTATTGTTTGTATAATTTAACTGATTGTTTTTAACTGTTTTTATTGGTTTTATCATTTGTTGTGAGCTGCCCTGAGCCCTGCATGCAGGGGAGGGCAGGATAAAAATCCAACTAACTAAATAAATAAATAATCATTCTCCCATCCTCCATTTTATCCCTGAGCCTTCGGGGAGAGCAGGATACAAATCCAAAGAATAAGTAAATAAATAAAATTCTAACAAGAGCCCTATGAGGTAGGTAAGGCTGACAGAGAGTGACTGGCCCCAAGTCATCCATTGCACTTCCAGATCCTAATGCATGTGTCAGTTTTGCTGGAGGCTCCTTCTGAAGTGGGTGGAAGGTGAAAAGTCCAATTCCCAAATACCAAGGAGGCCTGCCAATAAGTCCTGTCACCTTAGCTGTTGCTCCCTCTTTTGCCTCCAAGTTGCTAAGGGAGGCACCAGCTAGCTTCGTTCTTGGAGTGAACAGTTTCTAATTCTGACCCTTCTCACAGGATCCATGCAAGCCAAGTATACAGCGCACTTATGTTTTTAGGCTGGGATGGCCACCTTCTGGAAGGTGGAAGCGCAGCTGCCAGTCCTGGAAAGGCAGGAGAGTGGGGTTTGGGGAAGGCCTTTGTAGTACCCGAAAGTGGCAGGCAGGTTATCTATCTCCAAGACTGCTGCTGTAGCAGAGGTTGCTTTAGCAATGGATGGGATGGTTTCCAAAACATAATGGGAACAGAGAGAGAGAGAGAAAACAAACATATGTATGGAATGTTTGGTTTATTTATGACTCTGTATATCATCCTTCCTTCAAAGCCTGAGTTGTCTTATTTCTCTTAGGCCTTTAGATGTACCATTACCCAGGGTTTGGGAACAGGCTGTGCTTTGTTCTCTGTTGTGGATTTTCTCCATCCTCTGTACTCAGGTTCGGCATTGTGACTACCCCAGGCTATAATTGTCTCCAGAGATTTCCTTGAGCTTACTTTGAGATTGGAATGCGTAAAGCCCAGTTAATGTTATGTCTGCATCATGTTGTTAATGCTTGATCAATGCCTTTGCCTTGGGATAATAACTCACAAGGATCCTCCTTTAATTTGCTTTTTTTCTTTCTTTTTTTGCAAGCAGAGTTGGTCATTATCCATCGTTCTCTGCAAGACAGCACTTGTGATGCCCTAATGTGTGTCTGTTTCTTTCCAGAATACATCGTGGCATTCCATGGCTACTTCTCAGCCCAGGCAAGAAGCAAATTTATTTCCTGGGCTCTGAAGAACAGCGACATCGAGAATTGGAGGATTGTGCCCCGGAACAACCCAGCCAGCGACTACCCGAGTGATTTTGAGGTGATCCAGATCAACGAGAAACAGAAAGATGGCGTGCGGACACTGGAAGACCATCCCAATATCAAGCGAGTTACCCCCCAAAGAAAAGTCTTTCGCTCACTCAAGTACACTGAAAGTAAGTATATGTGAGGCTCCCCCATCTCCAGCATGGGTGGCCTACCCTCAGCTGTTTTTCTGGGTATCACTGGTAGGCTCCCCAGGCCGCAGAATTGGGGAGGGAAATGGGTTGTGTCACCTTGTTCCTTCTCCTTACCCCAGGACTGCAGCTCCTACTGCACCAGAGCTGAATCCTCTCCTTGTCCTCAGCCTGTACCGGAGCCTACTTCTAATGTGCCCCACTGCACCACCCTTCCTTTCCCTGACCCTAGCAGTCTCAGACAGACCCTGGGGGTGTGTTGGATAGGGCTGTTCGTTTCTCCTCCTCATTGGCTTGACATCCGCTTCCCCCTGCCTTTCCCTCCAGCCCTCCCAGCACCATTGGCTATGCAGGGAGATGGACACAGGCAGGCCTTCAGCTCGCTGAGCCTGTCTAAGCCTCTCCTGGGCCAGTCCCTGCCAACTGGCAGGGCTAGGCTTGCTGCAGCCAGTGCTGGGTTTGGCTGTCCCAAGGCCATCCCGCTTTCCCTTGTCCCAGCCTTCCAGCCATGCAGTGTACTGGTTAAGAGTGGCGGGCTCTAATCTGGAAGAACCAGGTTTGATTCCCCACTCTTCCACATGAAGCCACCTGGGTGGCCTCGGGTCAGTCATAGAAATGTAAAATTTCCGGAAATTTTGAAGCTCGGAAAAAAACCCGTTTTTTTCGGGGGGAAATGGAAATTTTCGGAAAAATTGAAAAAAATGCTACATTAGCATTTCTTTTGTCTTTTCTAGATTGAAAGTCATTCTGTTACTTTAGGAACATAAAATATGACTATGGACATTTTTACTTGGCATGAAATTATCACAACTAGCATATTAAAAATATAGTGTATCCAAACAATTATTACAAACAGAATACCCATCCACATGCAAAAACAAAACTGTGAAACTTTTTAATTTTCTTCTGACAATCGCACCTCCTAAAGGAAGAAATGCATCTTGTTCTTGCATTTGAGAGTTCAGTTTGTAACCTAGGACTTGCTTGTCCTCAGTGCACAGAAATTCTGATACTATATATATATATTTTAGAAATGATTTGGAAAATATTTGAACACCTTGTCTTAAAATATT